>NC_029794.2:92598506-92635441 GCF_000816755.2 Arachis ipaensis
AACAACAAAACACACAAAACAAGAGAATTTAAAGATCAGAGCAAGGGAATCATCAAGAACAACTTGAAGATTTATGAAGAACATAATTCATACATTCGAATAATGCAGGGAATTCAACAATGCATGCAGGATACCAAACTTAAAAATTGACACCAGACTTAAACAAGAAACACAATTTATTTTTGGTTTTATGATTTTATTAATTTTTTTTTTTGCAATTTTTCGAAAATTAATTTGGAAAAATAAAAATAAGGATTTCAAAATTTTTAACAAGAATTCCAGGAATCATGCAATGTTAGTCTAAATATCTGAAGTCATAGAATAATTTTTTTTTTTGAAAATTTTTCGAAAATAAGAAGAATAAAAACAAAAAACTTAAAATTAAAATAAAATTACCTAATCTGAGCAACAAGATGAACCGTCAGTTGTCCAAACTAGAACAATCCCCGGCAACGGCGCCAAAAACTTGGTTGCACGGGAATTGTTTGTTCCCCGGCAATGGCGCCAAAAACTTGGTGCACGAAATTGTGATCATCAATGGCGCCAACGGCTTGGTACGCACAATTGTAATCTCAACTCTTTGTCACAACTCTGCACAACTAACCAGCAAGTGCACTGGGTCGTCCAAGTAATAAACCTTACGTGAGTAAGGGTCGATCCCATGGAGATTGTCGGCTTGAAGCAAGCTATGGTCATCTTGTAAATCTCAGTCAAGTGGATTCAAATGGTTATGGAGTTAAAAGATAAATAAAACATAAAATAAGATAGAGATACTTATGTAATTCATTGGTGAGAATTTCAGATAAGCGTATGAAGATGCTTTGTTCTTCCTGAACTTCTGCTTTCCTATTGTCTTCATCCAATCATTCATACTCCCTTCCATGGCAAGCTTTATGTTGGGTTTCACCGTTGTCAATGGCTACCTCCCGTCCTCTCAGTGAAAATGGTCCAAATGTGCTGTCACCGCACGGCTAATCATCTGTCGGTTCTCAATCATGTTGGAATAGGATCCATTGATCCTTTTGCATCTGTCACTACGCCCAACACTCGCGAGTTTGAAGCTCGTCACAGTTATCCCTTCCCAGATCCTACTCGGAATACCACAGACAAGGTTTAGACTTTCCGGATCTCAGGAATGCTGCCAATTGATTCTCGCCTATACCACGAAGACTTTGATCTCATGGAATGGAAGGCTCGGTTGTCAGGCGAGGCAACCATGCATTATGAACCAGGAGGCTAAGAGATACACACTCAATCTAAGGTAGAACGAAGGTGGTTGTCAGGCACGCGTTCATAGGTTGAGAATGGTTATGAGTGTCACGGATCATCACATTCATCAAGTTAAAGTGCGAATGAATATCTTGGAATAAGAATAAGCTTGAATTGAATAGAAAAACAATAGTACTTTGCATTAATTCATGAAGAACAGCAGAGCTCCACACCTTAATCTATGGTGTGTAGAAACTCCACCGTTGAAAATACAAAAGTGATAATGGTGGTCATTGGCTTTGGCCCCAGGGAGGGAACCAGAAAAACCAAGATGAAAAAGTCTATGAAAAGTATCTGAAAGTATGAAAATACAATAGCAAAAGGTCCTATTTATAGAAAACTAGCAGCCTAGGGTTACAGAAATAGGTAATTAATGCAGAAATCTTCTTCTGGGCCCACCTGGTGTGTGCTTGGGCTGAGCATTGAAGCTTTCAAATGTAGAGACTTTTCTTGGAGTTAAACACCAGCTTTTGTGCCAGTTTGGGCGTTTAACTCCAGCTTTTATGCCAGTTCTGGCGTTTTGACGCCAGAAGTTTTATGCTGACTTGGAACACCGGTTTGGACATCAAATCTCAGAAAAGGTATGGACTATTATATATTGCTGGAAAGCCCAAGATGTCTACTTTCCAACGCAATTAAGAGCGCGCCAATTGGCTTTCTGTAGCTCCAGAAAATCCACTTCGAGTGCAAGAAGGTCAGAATCCAACAGCATCTACAGTCCTTTTTCAGCCTCTGAATCAGATTTTTGCTCAGGTCCCTCAATTTCAACCAGAAAATACCTAAAATCACAGAAAAAACACACAAACTCGTAGTAAAGTCCAGAAATGTGATTTTTATTTAAAAACTAATAAAAACATAATAAAAACTAACTAAAATATACCAAAAACAATGCGAAAAAGCGTATAAATTATCCGCTCATCAACCTGGAATGAAGAAGCAATCCTAAAATTAAGAGAAATCCTAAATCCTAAATCCTAAGAGAAAGGAGAGAACCTCTCTCTCTCTCTCTAAAACTACATATAAAACCTAAAATTGTGAATATGAATGTTGTGTATGTTGTATTATGTTGTATCAATGAATGGATTAATTCTCCCATTTTATAGCCTCTAATCTGTATTTTCTGGGCAGAAACATGGGTCAAAAACAGCCCAAAAATCGTTCCCAGCAATTTCTGATACGTACAGGTCACTGAAAGTCACGGGGAGCGTCGTCTACGCGTTCGCGCGGATTGAGTTTTTGCCAGGTCACGCGTGCGCGTGATCCATGTGTGCGCGTGATCCACGCGTGCGCATCACCTATCTTCAGGGAAACTATGGAAAATTATATATCTTTGCGAAGCCCCGGATGTTAGCTTTCCAACGCAACTCGAACCGCCTCATTTGGACCTTTGTAGCTCAAGTTATGGTCAATTTAGTACTAGGAGGTCAGGCTGGACAACTTTAGCAGTTCCTTCAGTTTCTTGTGTTCCTTCCACTTTTGCATGCTTCCTTTCCATCCTCTAAGCC
Organism: Arachis ipaensis; assembly: GCF_000816755.2. NCBI lineage: Eukaryota > Viridiplantae > Streptophyta > Magnoliopsida > Fabales > Fabaceae > Arachis > Arachis ipaensis. The sequence continues at coordinate 92,601,281 of NC_029794.2, forward strand.
ATTCCTGTCATATAAACCTTGAAAAAACTTAACACACATATCAAGGCATCGAATGGTAATAAGAGAGGATTTAAACATAGCAAATTTACGACCAAAGAAGCATGTTTTCAATCATAGCACAAAACCAGGAAGGAAAACGTAAAACCATGCAATTAGTATGAATAAGTGTGCAAAGACTTGATAAAAACTACTCAATTAAGCACAAGATAAACCATAAAATAGTGGTTTATCAGGCGCCATTGCCGGGGATGGTTAGTAGTTGGAGTTGTCAAGCAATGTTCGATAAGGTTGCACGCTCCAAATTGAAGTACAAGGATGGGTGTAGAGCTCGATTAAATGGGTCTTGGAAGTTTTTTGGGTATCTCAGTGTGAATTCAGATTGCTTGCCACCCAGTTGGAACAATGATGATCAATGCGAAGACGGGTGCAAAAGCAAGGTTTGGGACCCCGGAATTCATTCTAACAATCAACACTCTTGAAGCCTTGTCACTTCCTTTAACTTGCTCAAAGGGTTTATGTGCCTAGTTTGGGACCCCGGAGGCCATTGAAATTGCAAACATTTGTGGGGATTCCTGGATGAGTTCAAGCACAAGCCACCATGACAAGGAGCTCACCAAATGTCCAACTTAAGGACTTTAACTAAAAGTGCTAAGTGGGAGACAACCCACCATGGTATGATCGTTACTTTCTATTCTTAGTTTTAATTTATTTTATTTTTATTAGTGTTCATTCATAATTTCTGCATCATCACCTGCATCCTGCATATTTAAAAAAAAAGCCGATCGACGCGCAAGCATCTACGACGCGCACGCGTCGTTTGTGTATGTGCAACTGAACAGAGAGTTGTGCGAGAGACACGCGGGAGGGGTGTGTGGCACACAAGCCACCCCCATACGTACGCGTACCTCACGCGTACGCATCCCTTGTAGAAAGTTCAACCCACGCGTAAGCGTCAGCGATGCTGATGCGTGAGCATCTTTCGTACCTTTTCCTAGTGAATTTACATTTAATTTGTTAAGTTTTATCAAGAATTAATTATCTTTTAGCCACTTTTGAATCTTGTACAATTCTGTTTATTTTAGGTAGCATTTGGTTAGATTTGCTGGAGTTTTTGTAGAGAAACAGAAGAAACCAAGGAGCTGACCAGCGAGGAGCAACGCGTACGCGTGCCTGACGCGTACGCGTGCCTGACGCGTACGCGTGCCTGACGCGTACGCGTGCCTGACGCGTACGCGTGATTCGGAACTGTCCATGGCGACGCGTGCGCGTACCTGATGCGTACACGTGAAAAGCGAAGTTGCCCAGCGACGCGTGCGCATAGCTGACGTGTACGCGTGACACGCGAAGAAGATCATCGACGCGTACGCATGACTGACACGTATGTGTGACATGCGCCACGTGTAGAATTTGCAGAAAATGCTGGGGCGATTTCAGGCCGAGTTTCAACCCCGTTTTCAACCCAGAAACATAGACTAGAGCCAGGGGATAGCAAAGACTCAAGGGAGATTCACACAAGAATGGTTATGCCCACTCCAAGTTAGGCGTGGACCCTACGAAGCAAGTGGTCCCCATCCATCAATTGAAGACATGCTGATTGCTTTAGTTAATTCTGATTTAAACTTTAATTTTTATTTTAAAATAGGAAAAGATATTATTTTAGTTTTAGAAGATAGATTTTGAATTAATTAGGATTAGATATAAAAGGGGATTGGAATTATTCCACAGAGGAGGCCATTCCATTCCAACTACCAAAATACATTTTATCAGAATCCTTATTTTCTCTTTGCCATGAGCAACTAAACCTCCACTGTTGAGGTTAGGAGCTCTATCTATTGTATGGATTGATTCTATTACTTTTCTATTTTAATTCATGTTTTGATTTATATTTCAAGAATTGTTTTCGTTCTTTATTTTATGAATTTGGGTGGAACGGAAGTATGACCCTCTTTCTAATTGAGTTCTTGTATAACTTGGAAAAGCTCTTTACTTGAACAACAGCTTGAAAACAACTTCTCCTAAATTTTAATTATCTGGATTTAACGGGATACGTGACATATAATCCTCTTATATTTGGATAATTAGGATTTCTATGGCATATAACTAGAATTGAACTTCACCCCCTAATTGGAATTAATTGACCAAGGAATTCGCTGTTGATGAATTTTAGAGGAGACTAGAAAGGTCCAAGGAATTAGGGTCTAGTCACATGTAGTTGCCATGAATTAAATCTTACATGATTAAAATAAATTAATAAGAAAAGTCAATCCGGAAAATAGATAACTCTGAAGCCTTAACTGTTTCTCCATACTTTATTGATGCTAGGGCATTTTGACTAGTTTTACTGACCTTTTCTTTACTGTTTTGGGGTAGTTTCATGCGTTTTCTTAGGAAATAAGCAAGCTTTGGGTAAAAATTCACTTACATCTTGATTCAAGAAAGCATGGTGCACTTTACATGATTTCATGAGAATTTTGCATGAATTAAATGACAAATTGGATGATGCATGTCTCATGATTAGGATTAGAACTTTGATGCACTTTATTGTTTGATTTCAGGACAAAGGAAGCAAGAAAGAACCACGTTAGCAGCCACATTAGTCTAACTAACGTGACCACTAACGTGGAATGGGAGCTAGCTTGCAACGTTAACGAGAAAAGCAATCGCCAATAACGTCCTCGAAGCCATCATAGCCCACGTTAAGAGTCACGTTAACTAAGTTAACGTGAACTCTAACGTGGAAGAAGAAAGTGGAGCCAACGTTAGTGACACTCACCTTTGTCACTAACGTTGGACCAAGCTCATATTGGCCACGTTAAGGGCCACGTTAACTTAGTTAACATGGACTCTAACGTTGGAAAGCAAAAGAATGGCCAATGTTAGTGACACTCACCTTTGTCACTAACGTTGGACTAAGCCACTTTGAGCCACATTAACTCCCACGTTAACTTTGTTAACGTGGAAGCTAACGTGGAGAAAGCAAATAATCGCCAACGTTAGTGACACTCACCTTTGTCACTAACGTTGGACTAAGCCACTTTGAGCCACGTTAACTCCCACGTTAACTTAGTTAACGTGGAAGCTAACGTGGAGAAAGCAAACATTAGTGACACTCACCTTTGTCACTAACGTTGGAATGAGCCACAATGAGCCATTATAAGCCACGTTAACTCCCACGTTAACTTAGTTAACGTGGAAGCTAACGTGGAGGAAAGGATGATGAGCCAACGTTAGTGACGCTCACCTTTGTCACTAACGTTGGAGATGGCTATCATCACCACGTTAGAAGCCGCGTTAACTTAGTTAACGTGGATTCTAACGTGGGAAGTAGGGGCATCTTGGAACGTTAGTGACAAAGGTAAGTGTCACTAACTTTCTCGAAGGATTGGCAAGCCTACGTTAAGAGCCACGTTAACTAAGTTAACATGGACTCTAACGTAGGGGGAAGGGAGGACTCTAAACATTATTGGAAAAGGTGAGTCCCAATAACGTGTGCGAAGGACCAAGAGGCAACGTTAGTGGTCACGTTGGAACCACTAACGTTGAAGTTAACGTGGATCATCCCTGGGTTAGGAACGTTAGTGAAAAAGGTGATTGTCACTAACGTTCTCGAACCCACACTCTCACTTAACGTTAACGCCACTAACGTCCTAAGCTAAATACCCTGCCTACTTCACACTTTCTCTCTGCAAATAAAGCTAAGCCCACTGAAGAGGATAACTGCTTCAAACTCAAGATCCAAAGGCCCATATCCAAGACTTGAAGAACCAACTAGAAGATCAGAAGAGTAGTATATATAGGGGTAGTTTTGAATTAGAGCAAAGAGCTTTTGGGGAGTTGGAAATTTGAGAACTACTCTCTGTATAATTTACTCTGCACTTCTAGTTTATTTTTGAGAATGTATCTTCATCTTTGTTTTCTATTTCCAGAGCTATGAACAACTAAACCCCCTTGATTGGGTTAGGGAGCTCTGTTGTAATTTAATGGATCAATATTAGTTTTCATTATTCTTCTTCTATCTTTTCTCTTGATTTTACTAGAAAGCTTTCAATCTTCATCCAATTAGGTAGTTTTCTTACACTTGATTTGGGAATGCATGTGGTATAATCAGTGACCATACTTCATCTCTTCTCATGAGCAATTGACCAAGGAATTGGCTATTGATCAAGATTTGAGAGATTGAATTACAAGGAATTGTAATTTGATCACTTAAGATTGCCAAGGAGATCAATGAACGCATTGATTGAGGAAGAGGTGAAAATGAACTTGATTCGGAGAATGCAACATTTCCTAAGCCCAATGAATTCCCCATTTCTGATCTTACCCATTCTCTTTAATTTCTGCAATTTACTTTTATGAGCATCTTCTCCATTCCCATTTAAGATTCTGCAATTTACTTTCCGTCATTTATTTTTAGCTCTTTACTTTCAGCATTTACATTTTCTGCTATTTACTTTCCCGCCATTTAATTTCTTGCAACTCTCAAACCAAATTCTGCTTCGCTCAACTAGAACATTCCTCTAATTAAAGTTGCTTGACCAATCAATCCCTGTGGGATTCGACCTTACTCTGTTGTGAGTTTTTACTTGACGACAATTCGGTATACTTGCCGAAGGAAAATTATTGAGAGACAAGTTTCCGTGCATCAAGTTTATGGCGCTGTTGCCGGGGATTGATTTTGTATCAACAATGATTAAATTGGAGGATAACTAGATTGAGCATTTTTCTTTTGTTTGATTTAAGTTCATTTGAGTAATTTACTTTTTGTTCAGTTATTTTCTTCCCCTTCCCCTACCTATTTTCTTAGTTGTTTACAATTCAGTCCACCAACCTACTAACTGTTTGATATATTGTATCACTCATACTAACAGTATTTCTGTAGAAATTACTTTCTGCATCTATTTCCTTACTTGTGCCTTGTTGGTTGTATGATAGGGAGAAGAAGCGGGGCTTCAACTTCTTTTGATTCTGAACCTGAGAGGACCTTCCTTAGATTAAGGAGGGAAGCAAGAGGAAAGAGAGTAGTTGGTGCTGAGGGAGAGGAGGAGTACTTTGAACCAGATATGGATGAGAATATGGAGAACCATCATGAAAAAGAGGCTCACAACCATGGCCGAGAAGGTCCAGCACATCAGGTTGGGCAAGAGAGAAGGGTTTTGGGTTCGTACATCAATCCAAACCTAGGAAATTGTGGGAGTAGCATCCAAAGGCCAACCATACATGCCAACAACTTTGAACTAAAGCCACAGCTCATCACCCTTGTTCAGAACAATTGTTCATTCGGAGGGAGTGTCCAAGAAGACCCCAATCAACATCTAACCACCTTCTTGAGGATATGTGATACTGTGAAGTCTAATGGTGTTCATCCTGACCCCTATAGATTACTTCTGTTCCCTTTCTCACTCAAGGACATGGCATCTAAATGGCTGGAATCCTTCCCAAAAGAGAGTTTAGAAACCTGGGAAGATGTGGTGAACAAATTCTTGGCAAGATTCTATCCTCCTCAACGGATCAACAGGCCAAGAGCTGAGGTGCAAACCTTCAGGCAGCAAGATGGTGAGACTCTATATGAAGCATGGGAGAGGTTTCAGGACCTAACAAGAAGGTGTCCACCAGATATGTTCAATGAATGGGTGCAGCTGCACATTTTCTATGAAGGCTTTTCTTATGAATCAAAGAAGGTAGTAGACCATTCATCCGGGGGATCTCTGAACAAGAAGAAGATCATTGAAGAAGCCATAGATGTAATTGAGACTATAGCAGAGAATGACTACTTCTATGCCTCCGAAAGAGGCAACACTAGAGAAGTGATGGAGCTAAACAATGTAGATGCACTACTGGCCCAAAACAAGCTCATTACCAAGCAATTAGCTTACCTCACCAAGAAGATGGAGAAGAACCAAGTAGCAGCAATTACCACCTCATCAACAACCCAAGAAGGAGAGGATAAAGAAGCAGGGGGTAGTCAGGAGCAAGCCAACTACATTGGGAATTCACCTAGGCAAAATCATGACCCATACTCCAAGACCTACAACCCTGGTTGGAGGAATCACCCAAACTTTGGGTGGGGAAATCAACAAGATCAAAGCCAAGATCAGAGACGTCACAAACCCAACAACCATGCAGCTCACCAACAGTCCACACAGAGATCATATCAACACCACCCTAACAACAGCTCTCCATATCTATACCAAAACCAAAACAACCCTTCTCATCACCCCAATCCCAACCCACCATCATCTGATGACAGACTCTCAAGGATTGATAAACTACTTGAAGGCATATGCAAAGAGATTCAAGACAGTAAGGCATTCTGAGAAGAAGTGCGGTCCAATATGCAGAATCAAGATGCTGCCATCAAGAAACTTGAGACATAAATTGGCTACCTATTCAAGCAAATTCCCAACCACAACCTTCACAGCGATACTGACTCAAACCAAAGGGAGGAGTGTCAGGCTATCACCCTCAGAAGTGGAAAGGAATTGAAGGAGACTCCAAAGTAACCACAAGAGAAAGATTCAGTTGGAAAGAAGGAGGAACAAGATGAAGTTCAAGTCCACACCTCCAACTCACATCAAAAGGAAGGAGAGCTAAAGCACTATGTTCCCAAAGTCCCATATCCTCAACAACTGAAGAAGAAGGGGGATGACAGCCAGTTCTCTAGATTTTTAGAAATCTTCAAGAAATTACAGATTAACATACCCTTTGCTGAAGCAATAGAGCAAATGCCGCTCTATGCCAAGTTCTTGAAGGAATTGATGACTAAGAAGAGAAGTTGGAAGAGCAACGAAACTGTGATACTAACTGAAGAATGTAGTGCTATCATTTAGCATAAACTGCCCCAGAAATGGAAGGATCCTGGGAGCTTCCAGATCCCTTGTATTATAGGGGAGATCACAGTGGAGAAGGCTCTATGTGACTTAGGAGCCAGCATAAATCTGATGTAAGTAGCTATGATGAGAAAAATGAAGATCGAGGAGGCTAAGCCAACAAAAATGGCCCTACAACTGGCAGACCAATCCTTCAAGTTCCCTCATGGTGTAGTAGAAGATTTGCTGGTGAAGGTGGGGGATTTCATCTTCCCCGCAGAATTTGTGGTGTTGGACATGCAGGAGGAAGCCAAGGCCTCCATCATCCTGGGAAGACCGTTCTTAGCTACTGTTGGAGCTGTCATTGATGTCCAAAAAGGTGACCTCACCCTGAGATTACACAATGAAAAGATGACATTCAATGTGTTCAAAGCCATGAGTTACCCACCAGAACAATTAGGAGAATGTATGAGGTTGGACTCACTGGAAGATGCAGAGCAGGAGAGCTTTGAAGAAGAAGAACCTGAAAGGTTGACAGAAGAGGAATCAACGTCTAGTGAAGAGGTCGCAATAGCAGAAATTCATATACAAGGTGCACCAAAGGAAGAGAATGAAAAGTTAGAAGCACCAAAACTTGAACTCAAGGCACTGCCACCCACTCTCAAATATGCATACTTAGGCGAGAATGAAAGCTACCCAGTGATCATAAACTCATCCCTCAGCCAAGATCAAGAGAATAAGCTGCTCCAAGTGTTGCGAAAGCATAAAGATGCCATTGGATGGACCCTCGCTGACCTGAAAGGGATCAGTTCGGCTATATGCATGCATAAAATACTGTTGAAAGATGATGCCAAACCATCCATTCAATCCCAAAGGAGACTGAACCCAATCATGAAGGAAGTGGTACAGAAGGAAGTTATGAAGTTGTGGCAGGGAGGGGTAATCTACCCAATCTCCGACAGCCCCTGGGTCAGCCGTGTGCATGTTGTTCCGAAAAAGGGAGGAATCACTATAGTTCCTAATGAGAGGAACGAACTAATCCCCACCAGGACCGTCACAGGATGGCGGATGTGCATAGACTACAGAAAACTAAATGAAGCTACACGAAAAGATCATTTCCCCCTTCCATTCATGGATCAGATGTTGGAAAGACTCACAGGACACTCATACTATTGTTTTCTCGACGGTTATTCAGGATATAACCAAATAGTGGTTGATCACAGAGACCAAGAGAAAACCTCATTTACTTGCCCATATGGAGTGTTTGCTTACAGGCGCATGCCATTTGGGCTATGTAATGCGCCTGCAACTTTCCAACGCTGCATGCTATCTATCTTCTCGGATATGATAGAGAAATTCATTGAAGTCTTTATGGATGATTTTTCGGTATTCGGAGATTCCTTTCCTGGTTGCTTAAATCACCTAGCCTTGGTATTGAAAAGGTGCCAAGAGACCAATCTGGTCCTGAACTGGGAGAAATGTCACTTTATGGTAACTGAAGGAATAGTTCTTGGCCATAAGGTTTCTAACCAAGGCATTGAGGTTGACAGAGCTAAGGTGGAACTTATTGAAAAACTTTCCCCACCCAGTGATGTCAAGGCAATTAGGAGTTTCTTAGGGCATGCTGGCTTTTACAGGAGGTTTATTAAAGATTTTTCAAAGATAGCCAAGCCCTTAAGCAATCTCCTTGTATCTGATACACCGTTTGTCTTCGATGAAAAATGCATGCTAGCATTCAAAAATTTGAAACAGAGGTTGTCCTCTGCCCCTATCATTTCCCCACCTGATTGGAACCTACCTTTTGAATTGATGTGTGATGCATCTGATTTTGCAGTTAGGGCCGTGTTAGGGCAGAGGAAAGATAACTTAGTCCATGTGATCTACTATGCTAGCAAAGTCCTCAATGACACTTAAAGAAATTATACCACTACTGAAAAGGAGTTTCTAGCAATAGTTTTTACAATTGACAAGTTTAGATCATACCTCATTGGTGCTAAAGTGATTGTTTTCACAGATCACATAGCACTTAAATATTTGTTTGCCAAGAAAGAATCAAAACCAAGACTAATAAGATGGATCTTATTATTGCAGGAATTCAACATTGAAATTAGAGACAAGAAAGGAGTAGAGAACAAGGTAGCAGATCACCTATCCAGAATCCCTCATGATAAAGGTGGAGCACATGATACAAGTGTAAATGAGCTCTTTCCTGATGAGCAGTTGATGGCAGTTCACAAAGCACCATGGTTTGCAGACATTGCCAACTTCAAGGTAACTGGGGCTTTACCTCCAGAGATCAACAAACATCAAAAGAGAAAGCTCATAAATAATGCAAAATATTTTGTCTGGGATGAGCCATATCTCTTCAAGAAGTGTTCAGATGGAATCCTGAGAAGATGTGTTTCAGAAGAAGAAGGACGAGAGGTCCTGTGGAATTGCCACGGCTCATGCTATGGAGGCCATTTTGGAGGGGACAGAACTGCAGCCAAGGTGTTACAAAGCAGATTCTTTTGGCCCACCCTTTTCAAGGATGCCAAAGAACTAGTAAAGAACTACAATGAATGCCAAAGAGCTGGAAACTTGCCCAGAAGAAATGAGATGCCACAAAATTTCATCTTAGAACTGGAACTGTTTGATGTATGGGGAATCGATTTCATGGGACCATTCCCAACCTCATATTCAAACAAGTACATTTTGGTGGCAGTGGACTATGTTTCCAAGTGGGTGGAGGCTATTGCAACCCCAACAAATGATAACAAGGTGGTCATGAACTTCCTCAAGAAGAATATCTTTAGCCGGTTTGGGATCCCACGAGCACTCATCAGTGATGGAGGGAGCCACTTTTGTAACAGACCACTAGAAGCTCTTCTCCTACGATACGGGGTGAAACATAAGGTTGCAACGCCTTACCATCCCCAAACAAGTGGGCAAACTGAGATATCTAACAGAGAGCTAAAAAGGATTTTGGAAAAGACTGTAGGAGCATCAAGAAAGGATTGGTCGAAGAAGCTGGATGACGCTCTTTGGGCATACAGAACAGCATTCAAAACACCACTCGGGATGTCCCCATATCAACTGGTGTATGGGAAAGCTTGTCACCTACCACTGGAGCTGGAACACAAAGCTCTCTGGGCTCTCAAGATACTAAATTTTGACAGCATTGCTGCTGGTGCAAAGAGGATTCTGCAGCTACAAGAGATGGAGGAATTTAGATCTGAAGCCTATGAAAATGCCAAGATTTATAAAGAAAAGGCAAAAAGAAGGCATGACCTCCATCTGGCACCCAGGAGTTTCGCAAAAGGGCAGCAAGTACTCCTCTACAACTCCAAATTGAGACTGTTCCCAGGAAAACTCAAATCAAGGTGGTCAGGACCCTTTCTTGTCACAAAAGTCTCCCCATATGGACACAAAGAAATCATGGATGAAAGTTCTGAGAGGACTTTCACTGTGAATGGACAAAGGCTCAAACACTATATGGGCAACATGGGGGAAAACCCCAAAGTGAAGTATCATCTCAAGTAATGGAGGGATCGTCGAGCTAGCATCGCTAAAAGAGCGCTTTGTTGGGAGGCAACCCAACCTAAGGTAGTTTCTTTTTCATCGTCATTTGAATAAAGATCACAAGTTGTTTCCCCTATATTACAAAGAGCTAAGTTTGGTGTTTCACACCAAAACAATCCAAGAGTGAAAGTGTAATTCTATGTTTGGTGTTCCACCAAAGATATTAGTTAGAATCACACTACACTCCAATGGCAAAATGCTAGCTCCAACCAAACAGGGGAACCACTTAGCAGTAGTTTAGTCTTTAGTTAATAGTTGCTTAGTTGAGAACAACGTATGAGGCTCTCTGCAAGTATGCAATCTGTTGTACTAGGTAAGGAACTAAGTTTGGTGTTCACACACCAAATTAAGTTCAGAAATGCACAAGCATACATGCAAGCTAACTATTTCTCAAGTGCTTTGGGAACAAGCAACTTCCAATAACTTTGCAGGAGCCTTCTGAGGAAATGGTGCACCATCATCCAAAGAAGTGAAGGAGCAAAAACTATGGATGATGACAGCAAGTGGACAGCTAGAAACCATCACCCGAAGGTTGTATTGTTACTTAATTCCACATACTTGAAATGCTAAAAAAATTGGAAGTCCCAAGGTGCCCTTGATTAATAGTTACTCATTAGTCTAAATCATTAGAATTTAATGTTTGTTTTTATTGCTTTTGTCATATGTGTGCTGTCCACGATACCCGCTGCATCTTCACCTTGCTTACTTGTATGCTTGTTTCCTTTTTAATCAAATAAAAAGAGAATGTGTGTTATCAAAGACCAAAGTGGAATCCATATTGTGGAGTAAGTTCCTAATTTTGTGGTGTGGTAATAGATTAGCTAAGTTGGTTCACCAATAAGGTGGAAAGGCAACTATATGTCCTGAATCATATGCTTGAAACACACCCCATGAGACTAGCTGAATAACAAGATCCCAAAAAAAAAGGGAAAAGAAAAATGAAATTTAAAGAATAAAAGAAAAAGAGTAAGAAATAAGGCTAGGCACCAAGGGTTTGAATCTTGAGGGATATGTTTGTGGTGCTCTTGTGCAAGGGATTTACTTAGATGAATAAGCTCTTAGGGGTGCCTTATCACTTGGTAACTTGGGTTAACTAACCCAGGATTATCAGCTGAAAGTCCACTATCAAGAGTAACCCTTACTACAGAACACTTAGTAACCCAAAGAGGTGCTGGACACCAAGGTCTCAAGAAAAGAAAATAACAAACCATGTGCCTGTGGTGTGTATGTATGGGGGAAAGAGACTTGAGGGAGTAAGTCCTTAGGGGTGTCTTAACACCTAGCACCTTGAACCAACTGGTTCGGGAGTGCTGGCTGAAAGCTTATCTTAAAGAGTCGCCCTCTCACAGAGCACCTAGTCTAAGAACACAAATAAGCCCTGAAATGACAAAAAGGATCAATGAATAAAAGTTTCATAAGGTGCAGTCAAGTGGGTATTGGGTATCATGATAAAGGTCTGAAAGCCAGTGAAGGAATGAACCTAAGTTGCTATGCATGAAACCACCATAAAACCAAGGACATGACTTCCACAATAATGACTCATTTCTCTGGGCATTCCATTCATCATTCTCTTGTTCCAGTACTTGCTTAGGATTAGAACTTTAATGCACTTTATTGTTTGATTTCAGGACAAAAGAAGCAAGAAAGAACCACGTTAGCAGCCACGTTAGTCTAACTAACATGACCACTAATGTGGAATGGGAGCTAGCTTGCAACATTAATGAGAAAAGTAATCGCCAATAACATCCTCGAAGCCATCATAGCCCACGTTAAGAGTCACATTAACTAAGTTAACGTGAACTCTAACGTGGAAGAAGAAAGTGGAGCCAACGTTAATGACACTCACCTTTGTCACTAACGTTGGACCAAGCTCATATTGGCCACGTTAAGGGCCACGTTAACTTAGTTAATGTGGACTCTAACGTTGGGAAGCAAAAGAATGGCTAACGTTAGTGACACTCACCTTTGTCACTAACGTTGGACTAAGCCACTTTGAGCCACGTTAACTCCCACGTTAACTTAGTTAACGTGGAAGCTAACGTGGAGAAAGCAAATAATCGCCAACGTTAGTGACACTCACCTTTGTCACTAACGTTGGAATGAGCCACAATGAGCCATTATGAGCCACGTTAACTCCCACGTTAACTTAGTTAACGTGGAAGCTAACGTGGAGGAAAGGATGATGAGGCAACGTTAGTGACACTTACCTTTGTCACTAACGTTGGAGATGACTATCATCACCATGTTAGAAGCCGCGTTAACTTAGTTAACGTGGATTCTAACGTGGGAAGTAGGGGCATCTTGGAACGTTAGTGACAAAGGTAAGTGTCACTAACGTTCTCGAAGGATTGGCAAGCCTACGTTAAGAGCCACGTTAACTAAGTTAACGTGGACTCTAACATAGGGGGAAGGGAGGACTCTAACCATTATTGGAAAAGGTGAGTCCCAATAACGTGTCCGATGGACCAAGAGGCAACGTTAGTGGTCACGTTGGTGCCACTAACGTTGAAGTTAACGTGGATCATCCCTGGGTTAGGAACGTTAGTGAAAAAGGTGATTGTCACTAACGTTCTCGAAGCCACACTCTCACTTAACGCTAACGCCACTAACGTCCTGAGCTAAATACCCTGCCTACTTCACACTTTCTCTCTGCAAATAAAGCTAAGCCCACTGAAGAGGATAACTGCTTCAAACTTAAGATCCAAAGGCCCATATCTAAGACTTGAAGAACCAACTAGAAGATCAGAAGAGTAGTATATATAGGGGTAGTTTTGAATTAGAGCAAAGAGCTTTTGGGGAGTTGGAAATTTGAGAACTACTCTCTGTATAATTTACTCTGCACTTCTAGTTTATTTTTGAGAATGTATCTTCCATCTTTGTTTTCCATTTCCAGACTGGAGAATGCAACATCTCCTAAGCCCAATGAATTCCCCATTTCTGATCTTACCCATTCTCTTTAATTTCTACAATTTACTTTTATGAGCATCTTCCCCATTCCCATTTAAGATTCTGCAATTTACTTTTCGTCATTTATTTTCAGCTCTTTACTTTCAGCATTTACATTTTCTGCTATTTACTTTCCCGCCATTTAATTTCCTGCAACTCTCAAACCAAATTCTGCTTCGCTCAACTAGAACATTCCTCTAATTAAAGTTGCTTGACCAATCAATCCCTGTGGGATTCGACCTCACTCTATTGTGAGTTTTTACTTGACGATAATTCGGTATACTTGCCGAAGGAAAATTGTTGAGAGACCAGTTTCCGTGCATCATTTATTCCCAACTTATTTACTTGCCTTTCTTTAATATTCTTTCTATTGTTTAATGTCTTTGAACTCTCAAACATTATTTTCTGTTTGCCTAACTACGTAAATTAATCAACCATTGTTGCTTAGTCCATCAATCCTCGTGGGATCGACCCTCGCTCACTTGAGGTATTACTTGGTACGAGCCGGTGCACTTGCCGGTTAGTTTGTGGTTATAAATTTCGCACTAAGTTTTTGGAGCCGTTGCTGGGGATTGATAGTGATTAACAACTATCAATTGTTTGATTGCTTAGATTAGGCGTTTTAGTTTTAATTTTTTTAATTCTTGCTTAGTATTTTCGAAATTTTTTTAAATAAATAGCACTAATATTTTTCCTTAATTTCTAAAATTAAGTTTGGTGTCACCTAGTTAATTTTATTTTAATTTCCTTGTTATTTTCCCTTTTAATTTTCGAATTTTTTTGTCTAATTTCATTTAACATTTTTGAAATTTATTTATTTATTTTAATTAGTATTTTTATTTTATTATTTTACATAGGTTACCTCACAGGGACTTCTTTGCACTCTGACGTAGAGAATCCCATCTTTTCTTTTTTTGTCTGTGTATGTGCAAGAACAGAGACAAGGAACATCTCTTAGACTTTGATCCTAAACCTGAAAGGACTTTCAGGTGATGTTTGCAACAAGCAAGACTTTGCAAGGCTGCAGAATCCACTATGGATCCTAATAATGCTGTTAATGCCAATGTGGCAAATCCAAATGGGAATGAGTAACAAAGGAGAGTGGTTGGCTCTTACTCTACTCCTACTGCAGATCTTTATGGAAAAAGCATTGTGGTGCCTCCTATAGCTGCAAACAACTTTGAGTTGAAGCCACAATTGGTCACCATGGTGCAACAAAACTGCCAGTATCATGGTCTTCCCCATGAAGACCCAAATTAATTTATAGGTCAATTTTTTGCAGATTTGTGATACTGTGAAGACAAATAGAGTGAACCCAGAGGTGTACAAACTCATGCTCTTCCCGTTTGCTCTGAGGGATGGAGCAAAGCTATGGCTAGATTCCCAACCCAAGGAGAGTTTGGATACTTGGGACAAGGTAGTTACTGAGTTTCTTACTAAATTTTTCCCACCAAAGAAGCTGACTAAGCTTAGGGTGGAGGTTCAGACCTTTAGGCAAAGGGATGGTGAAACTCTTTATGAAGCTTGGGAGAGGTACAAGCTACTGATTAGACAATGCCCTCCAGACATGTTCTCTAAATGGACCCAACTAGACATCTTTTATGAAGGCTTGGGTGAAATATCCAAGATGTGCTTAGATAATTCTGCAGGTGGTTCATTGCACAAGAAGAAGACACCAGAGGAGACTATTGAGCTGATTGAATTGGTTGCTAGCAACTAATATTTATACTCATCTAACAGGAATCCTGTGAACTCTGAGGCTCCTCAGAAGAAGGGTGTTATGGAAGTAGAAGCTCTTAATGCTCTTCTTGCTCAAAATAAGCTTATGTCTCAGCAAATAAGTCTACTTACTCAACAGATGGGTGGCATGCAAGTCTCAGCTATCAACACCCAAAACTCATCCCAAGAGGTCCCTTATGACATGACAGGTAATTTTGTGCAAAATGATAATTATGATTATGCTCAATGCTCTTCTGAACAGGTCAATTACATGGGGAGTGGCCCTAGAAATCCCAATAATGATCCATATTCTAAGACATACAATCAGGAGTGGAGAAATCACCCAAATTTTGGGTGGAGGGACTAACCTCAGAGAGCTCAGAATTTTAACAATAATTCTCAGGGCGGTTTCCAACAGAACAATTACAATAACTGCCAATTTCAGTCACAGCAGCAACAACCACCTCAGCAGGCAACCTCTAAATCCCAAGAAGATTCTAATTGGGAGGTGATAAGGAGTTTTATGTAGGAAACCAGAGCCTCCATTAGAAACTTAGAGCTGCAAATGGGTCAACTGAGCAAGCAAATACCTAAGAGGTCTGCAAGTACATTTCCAGGTGATATAGTGGTGAACCCAAGAGAAGATTGCAAGGTTATTCAATTGAGAAGTGGTAAAACAGCTGGCTCTGAGACAAGGGCCAATGAAGAGTTAGTTGAAAAGAAAGCTCCAGAGGAGAAGAAGAGAGAAGTAGAACACGCCCCTCCTAAGCGTGCAGACAACCCATTCCCTGATTCTCTTGACACGTATCCTACATTGCCAAAGGCTCCTGAATACAAGCCAAAAATGCCATATCCTTAGAGACTTCGGAAGGCTTCCAAAGAAAAGCAGTTCTCTAAATTTTTAGATGTCTTCAAGAAGCTACAGATCAACATTCCTTTTGCAGAAGCTCTTGAGCAAATGCCCCTTTATGCTAAATTTATGAAAGAATTGTTGACAAGAGGAATTGGAAGGAGCAAGAAACCATGGTGTTAACCAAGGAATGCAGTGCTATTATCCAACATAAAATTCCTGAGAAAATGTAAGATCCAGGGAGTTTTGTGATTCCTTGCACCATTGGAGATGCCACCATTCAGAGAGCTTTATGTGATCTTGGAGCTAGCATCAATCTTATGCCACTTTCAGTGATGAAAAAACTTCAAATTGAGGAGGTAAAACCCACTCGTATTTCTCTTCAACTTGCTGATCCCTCTATTAAATTACCTGTGGGTGTTGTTGAGGATTTACTTGTGAAAGTAGGACCCTTTATTTTTCCTGCTAATTTTGTTATACTAGACATGGAAGAGGATGTAAAATCCTCTATTATTCTTGGTAGACCCTTTTTAGCTACAGGTAGAGCTCTAATTGATGTGCAAAAGGGTAAATTAACCCTGAGGGTCAATGAAGAACAGGTGGTCCTGAATGTTTTTGAAGCTCTCAAGCACCCTAATGATTCTGAAAGGTGTATGAGAATTGATGTTGTTGAACCACTTGTTCAAGAAGTATTGGAAGCTGAGGTACTTGATGACATTCTAGATCCTATTTTTGAGTATGAATTAGTTGAAGTTGATAATTCACCACCCCAGAAGGCTGTGGTTCACAGGCCTGAAGCAGAGGAGGAAGCCCCCAAGCTTGAGCTCAAACATTTACCTCATTCTCTGAAATATGTGTTCTTGGGTGAAAAGGATTCATATCCAGTGATTATTAGCTCTTCCCTGAAGCCTGAAGAGGAAGACGCGCTTATTTCAGTGCTCAGGAGCCATAAGACAGCTCTTGGGTGGACCATTAGTGACTTGAAGGGGATTAGTCCAACCAAGTGTATGCACAAGATCCTCCTTGAAGATGATGCTAAACCAGTTATGCAACCACAAAAGAGACTTAATCCAACTATGAAAGAGGTGGTCCAAAAAGAGGTAATGAAATTATGGGAAGCAGGTATTATTTACCCTATTTCTGACAGTTCTTGGGTAAGCCCTGTGTAGGTAGTTTCCAAGAAATGAGGGATGACAGTGATCAAGAATGAAGAGAATGAGCTTATTCCTACAAGAACAGTCACAGGATGGAGAATGTGTATAGACTACAGGAGGTTCAACACTGCTACAAGGAAGGATCACTTCCCCCTACCTTTCATTGATCAGATGCTTGAGAGGTTAGCTGGTCATGCTTTTTACTATTTTCTAGATGGATATTCTGGATATAATCAAATTACAGTGGACCCTCAAGATCAAGAGAAGGCAGCATTCACATTCCCCTTTGGAGTATTTTCCTACAGGAGAATGCCTTTTGGACTTTGTAATGCTCTAGCAACTTTTCAGAGGTGTATGCTTTCAATTTTTTCTGATATGGTTGAAAAGTTCATTGAGGTATTTGTGGATGAATTTTCTGTTTTTGGTAATTCTTTTGAATCATGCCTTAAGCATTTATCTCTGGTCTTGAAACGGTGTCAAGAATGAAACCTTGTTTTAAATTGGAAAAAATGTCATTTTATGGTTACAGAAGGTATTGTTCTTGGACACAGGATTTCAAGTAAGGGGATTGAGGTTGATAGAGCAAAGGTGGAGGTAATTGAAAAATTACCACCACCAGCCAATGTTAAGGCAGTCAGGAGTTTCTTGGGTCATGCAAGATTTTATATAACATTTATAAAGGATTTTTCTAAAATTGCTAAACCATTAAGCAACTTGTTGGTTGCTGATGTTCCTTTTGTCTTTGATTCTGATTGCCTGCATACTTTTGAAACTCTGAAAGCAAACCTTACCTCTGCTCCCATCATATCTCCCCCTGACTGGGATTTACCATTTGATTAATGTGTGATGCTAGTGACTTTGCTATAGGAGCTGTTTTAGGACAGAGACATGGTAAGCTTGTACATGTCATTTACTATGCTAGCCGTGTGTTAAATGATGCCCAAAAGAATTACACAACTACAGAAAAAGAATTATTAGCTGTTGTGTATGCTGTTGATAAGTTTAAGTCCTATTTACTTGGTTCTAAGGTCATTGTTTATACTGACCATGCTGCTTTGAAGTACCTTCTAACCAAATAGGATTCTAAACCAAGATTAATCAGATGGGTGTTTGATAAACCCCAATTTTGTGATTTATCTTGTGCTTATTTTGGGAGATTTTGTCACCTTTTCTCGCATTTATTCAATGAAATAGCATGCTTTTGTAATTCTCCCTTGAATTTTACTTAAGTATAAAAACGTGCTTTTTAGGCCTTAAATTGGTGATTTTAATTCACTTTAATTCCATTCGATGCCTTGATGTGTTTGATGAGTGAATTCAGGTCCATAAGGCAAATATTGGATGGAAGAAATGAGGAGAAAAGCATACAAAAAGGGAGAATGCATGAAGAAACAAAGATTGGGAATGCACCAAAGGACGCGCACGCGCAAAAGCGGTTTCACCTATAGAAGTGCACGCGTACACGCCGCGTCCGCGCGGGTTGAGAATTTGCCAATCGACGCACACGCGCACATGGCGCCTACGCGCCGATACTCTCACGTGGCCCACTTGAAGGCAAAACGCTGGGGGCGATTTCTGAGCTACCCAGGCCTAAATCCAACTTGTTTCTGAGTGTATTTCATGCAGAATTGAAGTTCAGGCAAAGGAGAGAGCAATTAGTTTAGCCAACATGAGCCTTTAGTTAGTTTTCTAGAGAGAGAAGCTCCCTCTTCTCTCTAGAATTAGGTTAGGATTAGGTTAGATTATTTTAATTTCATGATTGATTACTTGATCTCATGTTGCTTCGTTGATAATTTCTCATCTCTACATCTTGACTCTCTTAGTTTTTATGTTAATTTCTCATTTTGCTCTCTTCTGTGATGATGACTCATGTTGGATTTGTTTACATTTAATGCAATTTTGATGTTGATGTTTCTTTGATTGATGAATTGAGTTGTGATATCCCTTTCTTGCAATTAATAGTGGTAGATTTTAGTATCCTTGCAATTTATGATGTTGACTTTTATCGCATTCTAAGTGTTTGATGAAATGCTCTCTTTAGTTTTTGAGTAGTTTTGTCAACTTTTGGCCTAAGCCAAGGGACTTGAGTGATCTTGAGTTTTTGGGCATAATGGATTTGGTGATTTGAGAACTTTGGGTGATCAATTTGAAGCCCATTGACGCTAACCCACTACTAAGCCAATTAGTAGGTAGGTTAGGACTTAGGGGTGGATGTGATCAAGCCTATTTGACATACTTCAAGTCTAGGAGTAAATGTTACGTACTTAAGGCTTCGAGAAGTAGACTTAATGGGTTGGCCTCTCATAATTGTCAATAATTGGTTTGTTAACTAGGATGGTGATCTCAAGTACCCAAGTCTTAGCCAAGAGTTCTTTATTTTGTTTTCTTTACTTACTCACTCAGTTTACTTTCTTGCCGTCTTATAAACAAAACCCCCTTTTTACCCCCATCATAGCTAATACGCATGCACTACATTGCTTCCTAGGGAGACGACCCAGAGTCTAAATACTCTGGTTATTTCTTATTTGGAGTTTGTTATTTGTGCAACCTAAAATTTAATTTGATGTGAGAGTTTTTTGTTGGTTTGGAGCTATACTTGCAACGTAAATACTTTGTGAAATTCCTTACCGACAACAATTCTCGGTGTCAAATTAATGGCACCGTTGCCGGGGATCTAATGTTGCTATGTTATTGGCTATTGTATATATTGTGAATAGCTTGAACTTTGGTTTATTTACCAGTTTTTACTAGTTTGGATTTTATTTTCTTTATTTTTTTTATTGCCCTTTGTTTTTATTTTCTCTTCCATTATGAATTCTCATCCTTTTGGCTATGAGTGTAGTTCAAACTATGTTGTAGGAAATAGAAGCTCTAATGAGGATATGCATCAAGGATTTGGGAATCAAGGATGGGAGGAACCTCAAGCTTATGAACAACTTTCATGGCAACAACCTCCTACGAACTCTTATGGGTATAATTCTGATCCTAGCGTATATCAATATAATATATGTGATGACCCTTATTGTGGTTGTCAACCACAATCATCATATGCATGTGACCCCATTCCTCAATATAGCCACACATCATACTCACAAGCCTCACACCACCATTCCACTCTACAGGACCATAATTCATACACACCATATCAACCACCATTTGAATCACACATAGAACAACCACCATCCCAATACCAATATTCCCAAGAACCACAAATTCCACATACACCACCTCAAGAACTCCACCAATATGAACCACCTTCCGATTACAACAATCTTCCCTTAACCGATGAATTCTCTCTTCCAACACCATCTCCCGATGAAGTCTTCATATTAGAACTGAGAGACCTTGAATCTCGCATCTTAAGGCGGCAAGAGGAGGATGAAACTAAGTTTAAGGAGCTAAGAGCAAAGATAGCTAGCATGGTAAAAGCCGTGAATCACTTAACGTCCCACCTAAGTTCATGCACCATAAGTACCCCCATTGTTGAATGTGGAGAAACAATCAAGGAGCTTAGTAAGGGTATGAACTTGAAGCTCCATGGTGATGAAGGAGAATTGAAGTAAAAAGGACAACAAGAGGAGAAGATAGAGATTAGCGAACAAAAGGAAGTAGTGGATGGATGTTTAGGATACGTTGAGCACGTAAAGGAATCTCGAATTGAAGAACCTTCTTCCAAGAAGTTTGGAGGTGATATTGAAGAGAAGAGTAATGTTGCGAAAGTAAATAGAGAGTTGAAGGAAATTGATCAAGAAGTGGATTCCATCACTAGTGATTTTTTGCCCATGTTGATCAATTCCCTTGACGATCTTGTTGAACCTTCCCCCAGTGGATCAGAAAGCAAGGTTGAGGAAGACTTGAAACCTCCAAACACTACTGAGGGTGAAGAACTGGGAGAAGTATTCCAAGCAACAGGTGCTCCTATCTATGACGATTCCGAATCAACATATGATCCTTTCGAGTTTGAAGAGTCCTTCCCCAAATTGCCTAGACTTGACAATGAGGTAGATTTCACTATACCTCCTATCTATGATGAGAGTGATGGGGAAGAAGAATGTGATCTTGAGGAAGGTTGGCATGAGGAGGAACTTGAAGAATCTTGCCAAGTGGTGGAAACCTCTAGAAGAGGATGGACGGGAGTAGAGCATACTTTATCAAGATCTTTGGGAACTCCTCCACCTAATTCGTCATCCAATCCTTCGCTTGAGTGGGTAAAACTTCTAACTCTCAGCTTTATTATCCCACTTGAGTATGATTTGCTTGAAACAGATGGCCAACTTAGGGCACTTTGTAGAATTAAGCGAAAGAGGAGGATGTTTTGTGGTTGGCATTCTAAATCTAGGCTCATTATGGTGGGAAGCTTGAAATTGAAGAGCATGGATTGGTGTAATGCTCAATTAAATGGGTCTAGGAGAGTAGTTTGGTGCTTCCATGAGAATTCTGTTTTCTCGTCACCCGGACAAAGTCAAGGCAATCAACTAGAAGATGGGTGCGAGGACAAGATATGGGATCCTGGACTATCCTATGATAGTCAATTTCGGGAGCTCACGTCTTGGGGAGGACCTCACCAAAGCTTAATGAAGAAGCTTGGAACTTCTGACAACCGATTGAAGGACAAGCACTCTTGGAGGTTCAAGGATGGATACAAGCATAAGCCACCTTGACAAGAAGCCTCCTAATGTCCAACTTAAGGATTTAAACTAAAAGTTCTTGGTGGGAGACACCCCATCATGGTAAACTCTTTTCATTCTCTTGTAGATATAATGAATGAATGAATTGGGTTCCATTGTATATAGTTTCTTTACTTCTTGGTATATTTTTCTTTGCTTACTAAGGTGTTTATACATTCTATGCTTTAATAAGGGATGAATCTTTGAATTGAGTTTTTGCTTGAATTGCAAGTTTTCTCAAGTTGTTTGGAAAAACCCCCTAAGTTTCAAAATGTGCTTAATCTTGCACCTTAGCTAGTTCTAGAGTCTTAGAGAAGGATGGAAAGTTATGAGGTCTTTTGATGCTCATTAAAAAAAAAGAGAGAGAGAAAAACCCAAGCCATGCGCAAGCGCAAATCGCGCGCGCGCGTAGGCTGCTCATCTCAACTATCTGGGCCAAGGACCAGAGAGTTGTGCCACTTTTGGGCCAACTCTATGTCTCAACTCACGCGGACGCACGCTGTACGCGTCCACGCCACTCCCTGTTTCTTCATACACGCGTTGGCGTACTTCGTGCCTTCGCGCCCATTCAGTAAGCTCATACCATCCACGCGAACGCGAACAGGGCGCGCGCGCGTCGATGCGTTTTAGCATCACCCAGGCCAAAGGACCCGAGAGTTATGCCAACTCTGGGCCTCTTTTGTGCCTCTGGCCCAGCATACCTGCGCGGACGCGCACCGTACGCGTTCACACCAACCCCTAATTCTCCCATTTACACGTAGGCGCGTATGGCGCTTCCGCGCCAATCCTTAAATACCTCCACCCAAGCGGACGTGCATGGTGCGCGCACGCGTGGATTCGAATTTTTACTTACCCCAGAGACACGAAGCCCTAGCGCATTCGCGCAATACCCCTCTTCACCTCCAACGTTCCATTTCCCTCCAGCAAGCGACCCGCAACCATCGCCGCCGCCATTACCACCTAACCCCCTCTTCCTCAGTCCCTCTCTTCCACTCAACCCTCTCTATCTCTGCCTTCTCTCACAGCCAACCTCAGCGCCGCCCCCAAGCACCGCCGCGACCACCATTGTCGTCGACGGCGAGCTCTATGGTGACGTCGAACAAACACACCACTTCATCTTCCCTTCAGTTGCCCCGTTCAGTTTCTGCATTCCAGGTTCCATACCCCCCTATTCTGCATCCTTTTTACTGCTTACTGTTAATTACATTAGTTTAGTTAGATTAGCTTAGTTAGTTAGTTTAGTTTGATTTAGGTGGTTAGTGAATCTTGGCTGAGTAGTGGATTTAGGCTTGTTTCAATTTCTGTTGCCATGTGAAATTGCTCTGTTTTGTTGCATCACTCTGTGTTTATTTATTCTGTTAATGCTGCTTACTTATGATGGATTGGTGAAGGGAATGCTGATTGAAGCAACTACCCATGTTCTCTGTGCTATTTGAATTGCTTTGTTGCTGAACTATTGGCTATCTGTTACATCCATATGAACTTATATATGTGATTTGTGTTTCTAATTGTTAATGAACTCATATGGAATCTAATTTGACTGTTTGAATTTGGAAAATAGCCAATTTGCTGCTGAACGCTGCCAGATTTTTCTTAACCATAGTCCTTGAACTGACCTTGTTTAATGGGTGTAGCAACTTCTAGTTGATGATTTCTGTTCAATTAGCACTTTGCTGCCCAAATGGTTTTGGAAAATCTTCAGGAACAAGTTTTGGTCTTGCTTATACTCTTTGCTTGTTATGCATGATGATTTGCGTATATGCATTGAATGGTTTGAATGAATTTTCTAATTGACCATCACTTATGATTTCCTTAAAATTTTGTGCCTCTTTTGCATAGACACACAAGTTTAAATGTTCTCATCTATGTGACCAAATAGTTCATTATGTTCATACATAGTCTCATTAAGTCACATAGACCACGAGGTTTCCAATTCATATTTGAACTTGTGACTTGTATGCATTGTATAACCACCATATCATTAATTTTCAAACTGATTTCTATCTTTAACCTATTTAACTGACTAACTTCTTTTGGTTTTTAACTTAACTCTCTAGATCATTCTTTTAGATATGGTGCTTCCTAAGCTTAGTGAACAAGTAATGTGCAAGATATGGTTTGAATTCTTGGTTTGAAGTTCGGTTTGAATTCTGAATTATGTTTGCTTGCATTCCAAGAAATCTCCTTTCTTTATTCACTTCATGAGTATGCTTTGCTTTGAGTGCTTTATACCTATTTGGCTATCTGCTTACATTGTGTCATCTCTGTTTTTCAGGATGTCGGATAGAGGAAAAGCTATAGCCACCACTTCCAAAAAAAGGAAGCGCTCCAAGACCTCTACCCCCTCATCATATGCTAATTATGCCAAGAATCCGCTAAATGAAGAAGACAAAGAAAATCAGTTACTTCCATCTATTGATTCAATCAAATTCCGCAACCTCTACTGCGAGCTACGCTTCTCCCGTTATACAAAGAAAAATCTGAACATTGAGAGGAAGCTGAATCTTTCCAATGACGTGAGGCGTGCCATAAACACCCGTATTTCAGAGTTGGGATTGGATTTTGTTGATAGGGACCTAGGAAGGATTAACATCTCATGGGTTAAGGAGTTTTACTGTAACTTCTTCCGAGTGAACTTGGATTCATTACACGTAAGGGGTAGAGAGATTATGATCACTGAGGAGGCTATAGGGGATGCACTGCTTTGCAGAGTTGGTACTCCTGACACTTGTGCCTACCAGCAGGCAGAGGTGGCTATCCTCTCCATGACTTTTGACTATGAGGCGCTTAAGCGCGTGATTGCTACACCAGACGCTCCCTGGGTGATGGATTCAAACAGCAAGAAGCCTAAGGGGATGCTATCTGCATATCTGTCTAGGGAGGCTAGGACCTGGCAGCAGATATTTGCCCACTACGTCCTGCCTACCACTCACTTCTCAGAAATTCCGATGGATATGCTATTGCATCTTAGTTGTTGATTGTGATTAGAAAATTTTTGGATTGCTAAAAATCTAGTCAACCCTTTTTATATAAGAAATGTGTTTTTATTGAAAAGGGGCAAACTAGCAAAATTTTTTAAAAATTTTCTAAATCACAATATTGCATTAGAATAAGCATAGTCAATATAATAAAAATTTCCAAGAAATTCATTCTTAGGGCACCACCCCAATTGGTTGAAAAAAAATTTTTTTTTAGAACTTGCTTGAACTATATACTTGTGGATCATGTTTTGAGCTAAGAACACAAGCATGTGAGATTTGAGCTTAATTGTGTGGTTACATCATACATAACCACTTACTTCCATTCTTGTGTGCATTATTCTCCTCCTATGATTGTAATCCTTAATTTGTTTGATTCTTTATGTCCATTATTTTGTGTATACATGCATTTATATGATTGAGGCCATTGTTCAAATAGCTCACTTACCCAAATAAGCCTACCTTTTATCTTCCATTGTTAGCCAATTTCGAGCCTATGCTTAACCCATTTGTTCTTAATTGTAGCACATTACAAGCCTAAGTGAAAAATAATAAATATCCCTTAATTTGGATCTTTGACTAGCTTAGACTAGTGAGAGTGTTTTATCATTTAATTTTAGGAAAGTTGGGAACATTGGGTAGAGATAAAAGTGTGTTTGTTGAAAAATCTTGGGAATTGGGTACATACTCATGTATTAATCATGTGTAAACCATATGCATTGATGTTCTTATATATATTTTGGCTAAAAAAAAGCAATAAAAAGGGGACAAAATGCCCCAAAGTGAAGTTCAATAAGAGTCAATGCGTATGTGTGGTGATCAAAAGAGAATACATGAGTGTGTGAGAAAAGTGAAGAATGGGTAGTTAGGTTTGTTTAGAATTGTATAGGTTGTCATAGGTTAGGTGGAAAGTTTAAGCTAATCAAAGATTCAAATCCCAAGCTCACTTGACCATATGCATCCTACCTTGACCCTAGCCCCATTACAACCTATGAGAAAGACCTCATGATATTTGTATGTATACATAAAGTAATTGTTGATTGTCAGATGAAAAACAAATCTTGGAAAGTATGAGTAGGGGAGAATTGAGTGAATCAACCCCATACACTTGAGTGCCTAGAGCGGATACACACCCGGCGAGGGTTCGATCGCTCAATTACATGTTTCCACCCATGATCATCTTTTCTTGCAAGTTTGTGAACTCTTTCATTGATTCAATCCAATTGCGGTTTGCTTGATTGCTAATACCTTGGCCCTTGTGCTTGTATGCGTATTCTTAAAGATTGATTTATTTTGACTATGTCATTGCATCATGTAAATAGATTGCATGTAGATAGATTGCATTTAGTAGTTGCATTGAATAAATGTTAAATACCCTTTTTCTTCTTCTTGATTTTAGCATGAGGACATGCTTAGTTTAAGTGTGGGGAGATTTGATAAACCCCGATTTCGTGATTTATCTTGTGCTTATTTTGGGGGATTTTGTCACCTTTTCTCGCATTTATTTAATGAAATAGCATGGTTTTGTAATTCTCCCTTGAATTTTGCTTAAGTATAAAAACGTGATTTTTAGGCCCTAAATTGGTGATTTTAATTCACTTTAATTCTATTCGATGCCTTGATGTGTTTGATGAGTGAATTCAGGTCCATAAGGCAAATATTGGATGGAAGAAATGAGGAGAAAAGCATAAAAAAAGGGAGAATGCATGAAGAAATAAAGATTGGAAATGCACCAAAGGACGTGCACGCGCAAAAGCGGTTTCACCTATAGACGCGCACGCGTACACGCCGCGTCCGCGCGGGTTGAGAATTTGCCAATCGACGTGCACGCGCACATGGCGCGCACGCGCCGATACTCTCACGTGGCCCACTTGAAGGCAAAACGCTGGGGGCGATTTCTGAGCTACCCAGGCCTAAATCCAACTTGTTTCTGAGTGTATTTCATGCAGAATTGAAGTCCAAGCAAAGGGGGGAGCAATTAGTTTAGCCAACATGAGCATTTAGCTAGTTTTCTAGAGAGAGAAGCTCCCTCTTCTCTCTAGAATTAGGTTAGGATTAGGTTAGATTATTTTAATTTCATGATTGATTACTTGATCTCATGTTACTTCGTTGATAATTTCTCATCTCTACATCTTGAGTCTCTTAGTTTTTATGTTAATTTCTCGTTTTGCTCTCTTTTGTGATGATGACTCATGTTGGATTTGTTTACATTTAATGCAATTTTGATGTTGATGTTTCTTTGATTGATGAATTAAGTTGTGATCTCCCTTTCTTGCAATTAATAGTAGTAGATTTTAGTATCCTTGCAATTTATGATGTTGACTTTTATCGCATTCTAAGTGTTTGATGAAATGCTCTCTTTAGTTTTTGAGTAGTTTTGTCAACTTTTGGCCTAAGCCAAGGGACTTGAGTGATCTTGAGTTTTTGGGCATAATGGATTTGGTGATTTGAGAACCCTGGGTGATCAATTTGAAGCCCATTGAAGCTAACCAACTACTAAGCCAATTAGTAGGTAGGTTAGGACTTAGGGGTGGATGTGATCAAGCCTATTTGACATACTTCAAGTCTAGGAGTAAATGTTACGTACTTAAGGCTTCGAGAAGTAGACTTAATGGGTTGGCCTCTCATAATTGTCAATAATTGGTTTGTTAACTAGGATGGTGATCTCAAGTACCCAAGTCTTAGCCAAGAGTTCTTTATTTTGTTTTCTTTACTTACTCACTCAGTTTACTTTCTTGCCGTCTCATAAACAAAACCCCCTTTTTACCCCATCATAGCCAATATGCATGCACTACATTGCTTCCTAGGGAGACGACCCGGAGTCCAAATACTCTGGTTATTTCTTATTTGGGGTTTGTTATTTGTGACAACCTAAAATTTAATTTGATGTGAGAGTTGTTTATTGGTTTGGAGCTATACTTGCAACGTAAATACTTTGTAAAATTCCTTACCGACAACAATTTTCGATGTCAGTGTTGCTCCTTCAGGAGTTTGATATTGAGATAAAAGACAGAAAAGGGTCAGAAAATCAAGTAGCTAACCATCTCTCTAGAATTGAGCCTGAAGCAGGAGTACAACCACCTACAACTGTGACTGAGACATTTTCGGATGAACAATTATTCCTCATTCAGCAGGCCCCATGGTTTGCAGATGATGGTATTTTTGTGGAAAACTGAATTTCCAAAACACCTAAAACTCACCGGCAAGTGTACCGGGTCGTATCAAGTAGTAAGAAGAGAATTCTGACAGGAAATTTACAGTGAATGGCCAGAGGTTGAAGCACTATCTTGGAGGCGAGATCGATTGCCAAAGGTCCGCTCATCTGCTAAATTAGCATAACAGACCGTCAACCTAGTGACGTTAAAGAAGCGCTTGTCGGGAGGCAACCCGATAATTTCGTATCCTTAGTTACTTTTTGTAGTAGTAGTTTCTTACTTGTTTGATTTTTATTGAGTTTTTACTGTTTTTTTGATCATGCAGCTATTTTATAACAAGAACCGAACACTTCAGGCGACACACACATATTTCAAAAAAAAATTAGCACACGATGCGCAAGCATCACTGACACGTACGCGTCATATGTGTGTGCGTGAAAAATAAAATTAGACAGAGAGTTGAGCAGGAGTGGGGCTGGAACTATGCTGGTCGCATAAGCCGCATCACGCATACGCGTACCTCACGCGTGCGCGTCGTTTGCGCAAATGGCCACCCACGCGTGCGCATCTCTGACGCGTACGCGTGACCCTAAAATTTGGCGTCAATGAGTGTTTGGGCAAAGAGTTGTGATGGCTTGGGGCTGGAAGTGTGCTAGAGGCACAAAGTTGATCACGCGTACGCGTCCCTGGCGCGTGCGCGTCCTTTCCCCAAATGGCCATCCACGCGTGCGCGTACATGACACGCACGCGTCATTTGAAAATATTGATTCCCAACCCACGTGAGCAGAGAGTTGTGTGTGCGCGTGGCCGCCTTCACGCGATTCGCACAAACCAAATCCACGCGTACGCGTGTTAGACGCGTACACGTCACTTAAAATTCATGCGATCCACGCCTACCCGTACCTTACGCGTACGCGTCGCATGCGACGCCCAAATTAAACCCCTCAACGCCTGATTTCAAATCATCCACCCCCCCAATCCTAATTCTCTCTTGTTCTTTTATCCTTTTATTCTTCTTTCATCTTACTATTTATTTTTGTTTTCAGTTCTTCTTTGCTTGAGGACAAGCAAACCTTTAAGTTTGGTGTTGTCGCCACGCTTATGGCTTTTCTATTTATTTCAATAGCACCAACTGGAGATGAAGGTTCTTCATGGAGGAATGAGATGGCCACTAGAATAACTGAGGTGATTGAGTTCCTTTCATTCTATTTTTCTTCCGTTCTTATTTTTGTTATTTTTTGTTTTCTGTTGCTTTGATTGCTTGCAGGTCTTTAGTACTTTTAGTTCTTAGAATTAGTTCCATTCTGTTATTTGTCTCATGTACCGCTCACTGAACTTGAATCTAAAAAGAAAAGAATAAGTGATATATTACATGAGAAGTTGAGTTTATATTGAAGAGTAGTCTTATTCACTTAAATGTGGTAGTATTTTCTGTGATTCTGAATGCATGACATGAACAGTGCATATTTAAATTTGAATCAAAGAATGTTGATGTACAAGGAATAGGAATTTAGAGAACTATTATGACTTTTCTGAAATAAGTAAAAGTTTAATCCTTGAAGCAAAAGAAACAGCATTGAAAAAAAGGGATAAAAAAAAGCAAGGTCCAAGGCTCTGAGCATCAATGACTATGGAGGTCAAACATGATTAAAAGCTCAAAGAGTTGTTTCCCTAGTTACATGCTTGTGGTGTTCTTGTGTCAAGTTATTCCTGAGAGAAAATATTTAGAGTCGAGATCAATTGCAATTAGTAGAGTATGCTAAAGGCTTTGAGCACCACTGTCTGAAAGTAACTGAAAGAAAAATCAGAACTTAAAGAGAGTTCCCCAGTTAAGTGCTTGTGGTGTTTCTGTGTCAAGCGAAGCTTGAGACAAAACATTTAAAGTCACGGCTAGGCTCAAGGTGCAAAGCACCAAACAAAAGAAAAATTGCTATCTTCAAGGGTTAAATTGAGTTACAAAAGATCAGAGAATTCATAATATTATCCGGATTCTAATTCCGAATGACAGTGACATCCTTTTGGTTCAAAGGAGAGTGAGATGCCAAAACTATTCAAGATTGCAGTTATAAACCCCACTATAAGAAGAGACATGAGCTTAATCGAACTCTCGTTCTCATGCAAATTCACATCCTAAGGTTATATTAGTTTGGTTGCTTGAGGACAAGTAACAATTCAAGTTTGGTGTTGTGATGCGTGAGCATCTTTTGTACCTTTTCCTAGTGAATTTGCATTTAATTTGTTAAGTTTTATCAAGAATTAATTATCTTTTAGCCACTATGGATGCTACTTTGAGTCTTGTACAATTCTATTTATTTTAGGTAGCATTTGGTTGGATTTGATGGAGTTTCTGCAGAGAAAGAGAAGAAACCAAGGAGCTGACCAGCGAGGAGCGACGCGTGCGCGTGCTTGACGCGTACGCGTGATTCGGAACTATCCAAGGAGACACGTGCGCGTACCTAACGCGTATGCGTGAAAAGCGAAGTTGCCCAGCGACGCATGCGTGTACCTGACGCGTACGCGTGACACGCGAAGATCATCGACACGTACGCGTGACTGACGCGTATGCGTGACATGCGCCACGTGTAGAATTCGCAGAAAATGCTGGGGGCGATTTCATACCGAGTTTCAACCCAGTTTTCAGCCCAGAAATACAGACTAGAGCCAGGGATAGCAGAGACTCAAGAGAGATTCACACAAGAATGGTTATGCCCACTCCAAGTTAGGCGTGGACCCTACGAAGAAAGTGGTCCCCATCCATCAATTGAAGACATGCTGATTCTGATTTAAACTTTAATATTTATTTTAAAATAGGAAAAGATATTATTTTAGTTTTAGAAGATAGATTTTGAATTAATTAGGATTAGATATAAAAGGGGATTGGAATTATTCTACAGAGGAGGCCATTCCATTCCAACTACCAAAATACATTTTATCAGAATCCTTATTTTCTCTTTGCCATGAGCAACTAAACCTCCACTCTTAAGGTTAGGAGCTCTGTCTATTGTATGGATTGATTCTATTGCTTTTCTATTTCAATTCATGTTTTGATTTATATTTCAAGAATTGTTTTCGTTCTTTATTTAATGAATTTGGGTGGAATGGAAGTATGACCCTCTTTCTAATTGAGTTCTTGTATAACTTGGAAAAGCTCTTTACTTGAACAACAGCTTGAAAACAACTTCTCCTAAATTTTAATTATCTGGATTTAACAGGATACGTGACATATAATCCTCTTATATTTGGATAATTAGGATTTCTGTGGCATATAACTATAATTGAACTTCACCCCCTAATTGGAATTAATTGACCAAGGAATTGGCTGTTGATGAATTTTATAGGAGACTAGAAAGGTCTAAGGAATTAGGGTCTAGTCACATATAGTTGCCATGAATTAAATCTTACATGATTAAAATAAATTAATAAGAAAAGTCAATCCGGAAAATAGATAACTGATGAGCGGATAATTTATACGCTTTTTGGCATTGTTTTTAGTATGTTTTTAGTAGGATCTAGTTACTTTTAGGGATGTTTTCATTAGTTTTTATGTTAAATTCACATTTCTAGACTTTACTATGAGTTTGTGTGTTTTTCTATGATTTCAGGTATTTTCTGGCTGAAATTGAGGGACTTGAGCAGAAATCAGATTCAGAGGTTGAAAAAGGACTGCTGATGCTGTTGGATTCTGACCTCCCTGCACTCAAAGTGGATTTTCTGGAGCTACAGAACTCGAAATGGCGTGCTTCCAATTGCGTTGGAACGTAGACATCCAGGGCTTTCCATCAATATATAATAGTCTATACTTTGGCCAAGAATAGACGACGCAAACTGGCGTTCAACGCCAGCTCTCTGCCCAAATCTGGCGTCCAGCGCCAGAAAAGGATCCAAAACCAGAGTTGAACGCCCAAACTGGCACAAAAACTGGTGTTCAACTCCAAGAAGGACCTCTACACGTGCAATACTCAAGCCCAGCCCAAACACACACCAAGTGGGCCCCGGAAGTGGATTTATGCATCAATTACTTACTTCTATAAACCCTAGTGACTAGTTTAAAGTTGTGAACCATGGTCTTGGCATCATGTTTTTGACACCATTACCAGGGAAAGAAAGAGCAATGAATTTTACATAATTAAAGTGTAATCACGATTCCGCGTACCAAGTTTTTGGCGCCGTTGCCGGGGATTGTTTGAGTTTGGACAACTGACGGTTCATCTTGTTGCTCAGATTAGGTAATTTTCTTTTTATTTTATTTTCAAAAATTTTTCAAAAATATTTCTAAAACTTTCTCATCTGTTTTCGAAAAAAAATAAAAATGTTTTCAAAAATAAAATTTATTCAGAATTTTTAAGAATGAATTCTAGTGTTTCATGAAGCATGTGAAGCCTGGCTGGCTGTAAACCCATGTCTAAATTTACTTGGACTGAGGCTTGCAATTTGTTATCAAGAGCAATATACTCTGATGTTAAATGCTGAAGCTTGGCTGGCCATTGGCCATGTCTAGTGTTTTGGACTGGAGCTTTCATTGAAAGCTTGGCTGGCTAGTGAGCCATGTCTAATTCCTGGACTGAAGCTTTAGACTAAGAATGCAAGATTCCTGGAATTCATATTAAAAATTTTGGAATCCTTATTTTCCTTTTTCAAATAATTTTCGAAAAAAAAAACAATCAAAAAAAATTAGAAAATCATAAAAATCAAAAAAATATTTTTCATGTTTCTTGTTTGAGTCTTGAGTCATGTTATAAGTTTGGTGTCAATTGCATATGCATCTTGCATTTTTTCGAAAATATCATGCATTCATAGTGTTCTTCATGATCTTCAAGTTACTCTTGGTAAGTCTTCTTGTTTGATCTTGATGATTTTTTGTTTTGTGTCTTTTCATGTTTATCATATGCATTCTTGAATTCTTAGTGTGTAAGCATTAAAGAATTCTAAGTTTGGTGTCTTGCATGTTTTCTTTGCATTAAAAATTTTTCAAAATTGTGTCTATGATGTTCATCTTAACATTCAAAGTGTTCTTGGTGTTCATCTTGACATTCATAGCATTCTTGCATGCATTCATTGTTTTGATCTAAAAATTTCATGCATTGCATAATTTTCATGTTTTTCATCAAAATTTCAAAAATCAAAAAAATATCTTTCCCTTTTTCTCTCATCAAATTCGAAAATTTGAGTTGAATTCTTCAAAAAATTTTAAAATCAAGTTGTTTCTTATGAGTCAAATCAAATTTTCAATTTGAAAATCTTATCTTTTTCAAAATCTTTTTCAAAAGTCAAATATTTTTCAAAATTCTTAGTTATTTTCGAAAATTCCAAAATATTTTTCGAAAATCTTTTTCCTATTTTTATATCAAATTTTCGAAAATAACATGATCAATTAATGTTTTGATTCAAAAATTTGAAGTTTGTTACTTGCTTGTTAAGAAAGATTCAAACTTTAAGTTCTAGAATCATATCTTGTGATTTCTTATGAATCAAGTCATTAATTGATATTTTAAAAATCAAATCTTTTTCAAAACTAATTTCAAAAATATCTTCTTATCTTTTTCAAAAATTTGATTTCAAAATATCTTTTCTAACTTCCTAACTTCTTATCTTTTCAAAATTTGTTTCAACTAACTAACTAACTTTTTGTTTGTTTCTTAACTTTTTCAAAACTACCTAACTAACTCTCTCTCTCTAATTTTCGAAAATATCTTCCCTCTTTTTCAAAAATTTCTTTTTAATTAACTAATTATTCTTATTTTTATTTTTGATTTTAAAAATTTTCAAAAAATACTAACATTTTTCAAAAACTATTTTCAAAAATCACTAACTTTTTTTCAAAAACTATTTTCGAAAATTCCTTCTCTCTCATCTTATTCTATTTATTTATTCATCTACTAACATCTTATCTCACATCTCTGTCATTCTCACAGTTGTGTTTCTTCCATTATATTACATTCTTTGTCTCCCCCTCTTCTTCTACTCACACAGGGATCCCTATACTGTGGTATAAAGGATCCATATTATTATTATTATTATTTTTCTGTGCCCTCTTCTTTGTCATATGAGCAGGAGCAAGGACAAGAATATTCTTGTGGAAGCAGATCCAGAACCTGAAAGGACTCTAAAGAGAAAATTAAGAAAAGCTAAATTACAACAATCCAGAGATAACCTTTCAGAAATTTTCGAACAGGAAGAAGAGATGGCAGCCGACAATAATAATAATGCAAGGAGGATGCTTGGTGACTTTACTGCACCTAATTCCAATTTACATGGAAGAAGCATCTCCATTCCTGCCATTGGAGCAAACAACTTTGAGCTGAAACCTCAATTAGTTTCTCTGATG
>NC_029794.2:92635516-92658096 GCF_000816755.2 Arachis ipaensis
GCTTCTCTCAAAGCAGAGTCAACCAGAGCCCCCACAGCCAAACTCTAAGTTTGGTGTTGGAGAGTCTCAACAAAGCTCTGCACATCTGTGAGGCTCCATGAGAGCCCACTGTCAAGCTATTGACATTAAAGAAGCGCTTGTTGGGAGGCAACCCAATTTTTATTTATCTAACTATATTTTTTAGTTATATGTCTTTGTAGGTTCATGATCATGTGGAGTCACAAAATGAATATAAAAATTGAAAACGGAATCAAAAACAGCAGAAGAAAAATCACACCCTGGAGGAGCATCTGTCTGGCATTCAGCGCCAGAACAGAGCATGGTTCTGGAGCTGAACGCCCAAAATGGGCAGCTTCTGGGCGCTGAACGCCAGAACAGGCATGGTTCTGGCGTTCAACGCCAGAAATGGCACACAAATGGGCATTGAACACCCAAAATGGGCACCAACCTGGCGCTGAACGCCCAAGAGTTGTGTGCAAGGGCATTTTGCATGACTAAATTGGTGCAGGGATGTAAATGCCTTGACACCTCAGGATCTGTGGACCCCACAGGATCCCCACCTACCTCCACTCACTTCTTCTCACCCTTCTTTCACACAACCCCATAAACACTCTTCCCCATCACCTCTTCACCACTCACATCCATCCACTCTTCCTACCTCATAAACTCCACCTACCTTCAAAATTCAAAACCAATTTTCCACCCAAACCCACCCATATGGCCGAAACCTTCCCCCCTCCCTTCTCTATATAAAGCCCTCCATTCTTCATCAAATTCACACAACACACCCCTCTACACCCTTCTTGGCCGAAACACTTCCCACTCTCCCTCTCCTCCATTTCTTCTTCTTCTTCTTCTATTCTTCTTCTCTTGCTCGAGGACAAGCAATATTCTAAGTTTGGTGTGGTAAAAGCATAAGCTTTTTGTTTTTCCATTACCATTGATGGCACCTAAGACTGGAGAATCCTCTAGAAAGGGGAAAGGGAAGACAAAAACTTCCACATCCGAGTCATGGGAGATGGAAAGGTTCATCTCCAAAGCCCATCAAGACCACTTCTATGATGTTGTGGCCAATATGGCGCGCTTCCAATTGCGTTGGAAAGTAGACATCCAGGGCTTTCCAGAAATATATAATAGTTCATTCTTTGGCCAAGAATAGACGACGCAAACTGGCGTTCAACGCCAGCTCTCTGCCCAAATCTGGCGTCCAGCGCCAGAAAAGGATCCAAAACCAGAGTTGAACGCCCAAACTGGCACAAAAACTGGCGTTCAACTCCAAGAAGGACCTCTACACGTGCAACACTCAAGCCCAGCCCAAACACACACCAAGTGGGCCCCGGAAGTGGATTTATGCATCAATTACTTACTTCTATAAACCCTAGGTGAACCATGGTCTTGGCATCATGTTTTTGGCGCCATTACCAGGGAAAGAAAGAGCAATGAATTTTACATAATTAAAGTGTAATCACGATTCCGCGTACCAATAACTCTGAATCCTTAACTGTTTTTCCATACTTTATTCCCAACTTATTTACTTGCCTTTCTTTAATATTCTTTCTATTGTTTAATGTCTTTGAACTCTCAAACATTATTTTCTGTTTGCCTAACTACATAAATTAATCAACCATTATTGCTTAGTCCATCAATCCTCGTGGGATCGACCCTCACTCACTTGAGGTATTACTTGGTACGAGCCGATGCACTTGCCGGTTAGTTTGTGGTTATAAATTCCGCACCAGACACGTACGTGTGGGGATGAAAATTGGTGTAAAGAGCGACTTGAACAGAGAGTTGTGTGGCCATGGTGCTGGATTTGCGCGAGAAGGTACGCGTACGCGTGACCGACGCACACGCATTAAAATGCATTTTTCGCCACCTAGGCGTACGCATGATGCTTGTGCACGCGTTGCGTCCGTTTCTTGTTCTCTTATCTTTTCTCCTTCTTTCTTGTCTCCTCTCTTACTCCTTCTTTTTCTTTTCTCATTTTTTTCTCATCCTTATTCTCTTTCATTCTCTTTTACATACTGCATTTGCATATTTTCCTTCATTACATTTTAATTTTATTCATATTATTATCTCCTTTTCTAATTTCCTATTTTACCATTGGTGTTACATGTTCTTATTCAACTGTTGTATCTTTTCTGATATTATTTTGGTGCTTAGTGACTCGTTTTACACTGTTGGGTGATCTTATTTATCTGTCAATGCTAATCTTTTATGATACTTGTATTTCTTTTTGCATTGACATGAATTTATATTGTCTTTCATGACCCACTATCTCTCCCTATTGTTGCAATTTTTGCTCTATTGATATGCCATTTGCTTCTATTGTTTTCTCACGTACATGTTGTAGCTACCATGTAATTGAGACCCTCATTATTTGGCATTACCCTATCCATATTTTATTTGTTTTTCTATCTTTGTTTTTGGGTTACTTTTCTTCCCTTTTCTCTTCTTTCAGGATGGCCATCAAGAAGGGAAACGGAAAAACTTTTACATGGGGCGACAGACAAGTCCATCTGCACAATCTTTGGAGAAAAGTATCAGTTGTAACAGCCCGTTCACTTGCACATCTTAGCATGCACCGAGGACGGTGCAATCTTCAAGTGTGGGGAGGTTGATACCCACTTCCGTGGGTTAGTTAATTTCTTCTCAACACCAATGTTTTATTTTCCTTATTAGTTGTTGCATTTGCATGTTTGATTGCATGTTTGTTTGATTTTGTACATGTTCTTCTACCACTACTTGGTTGGAGTGATAAGTTCTTTTTCAAGACCCTTTTTATAGCATTTCACTAATTTAAATTAAAACTTTTTTTGTTAAACTTGTTTGAAGATTTTAATTTGGAACATGGTTTATAGCTAAGAACACACAACCTGTGAGATTTTGAGCTTAATTATATGGTTACATTATTTAACCATAATATTTTATTCTTGTGTGTTTCTTCTCTATAATTGCAATCTATAGTTTGTTCCATTCTATATGTCCATTGTTTAGTGTATTTGCATGCATACATATGATTGAGGCCATCATTTGTTATTAGCTCACTTATCCCAAATAGCCTACCATTCCAATTACCCTTGTTTGCCACTTTGAGCCTTTTATCCCCATTTGTTCTATATTCTACCACATCACTAGCCTTAAGCAGAAAAGTAATTAATTACCCCAATTAAATCTTTGGTTAGCTTAAGATAGAGATTGTGTATCAATTAAGTGTGGGGAACTGTGGGAACCTGGATTAATGGGAATGTGTTATGTCTCTACTTTATCTGAATATTGAGAATTTGGGTACCTACTCATGTGAAACTAGAAAAAAAAATTAAAAACATATGTGCATTGATATGTTATGTTTGCTTTCATGTTAAAAAAATGAAAAAAAAATTTACAATATAAGTAAATAAATAAATAAGGGGACAAAATTATCCCAATGCTAAGTTTAATAAAAGATCAATGCATAGGTGGTGAAATTAAATAAAAATTTGGTGCATGAGTATGTGATACAAAAGTGGGAATTATGGGTAGCTAGGCATGAATTTAGAGTTACATAGAGTGTGTGTGTGTGTGTGTTAGGTGAGAGCTTAGGTTAGTCAAAGATTTATATTATAGCTCACTTGGCCATACATATATCCTCACCATTACCTTAGCCCCATTACAACCTTGAAAAGACCTCATGATGTTTGCATTGGTATACTAAATTTTTGTTGATTGGTTAGATGAAGAACAAAGTCTAGAAAGCATGACTAGAGAAGAGTAGAGTGATTAACCCTAGACACTTGAGTGATTAGAGTGCATATACACTACCAGTGAGGGTTCAGTGCTTGATTCTATATTCCCTGCTTTCATGAGCTACC
This sequence comes from Arachis ipaensis, assembly GCF_000816755.2. NCBI lineage: Eukaryota > Viridiplantae > Streptophyta > Magnoliopsida > Fabales > Fabaceae > Arachis > Arachis ipaensis. The sequence goes on from NC_029794.2 coordinate 92,639,368, forward strand.
TTCTTACAAGTTTACCTGTCTTTTATTGTGTGATTTGAATTAGTGAAATCTGTTTATGCTTGTCTTGAAAAACTTATTTACTTTTAACCAAGTAGACAGAATCATCTTAGCATATAGTTGCATTCACATTCATAGGTTGCATCTCATGAGTCATACTTTCCCCCATTCATTCTTTTTGTCTCCTTGAGCTTAGCATGAGGACATGCTAATGTTTAAGTGTGGGGAGATTGATAAACCACTATTTTATGGTTTATCTTGTGCTCAATTGAGTGGTTTTATCAAGTCTTTGCACACTTATTCACACAATTTGTATGATTTTATAATTCCTTCCTAGTTTTGTTCTATAATTGAAAACTTGCTTCCTAAGCTTTTAAATTGTGTATTTTAATTCCCCTTTATACCATTCGATGCCGTGATCTGTGTGTTAAGTATTTTCAGGCTTCATGGGACAGGAATGGCTTAGAGGATGGAGAGGAAGCTTGCAAAAATGGAAGGAGCACAAGAAATAAATGAGACAACCAGCGAGGAGCGACGCGCACACATGGCTCACGCGTGCGCGTCAATCGGAGTCTGCATGGCGACAAGTGCGCGTGCCTGACGCGTACGCATGACACGCGAAGATGACCAGCGACGCGTACGCGTGACTTACACGTACGCGTGACATGCGCCACGTACAGAATTTGCAGAAAGCGCTGGGGACAATTTCTGGACTCCTTTTGGCCCAGTTCCAAACCCGAAAAACACATAATAGAAGCTGCAGAATGGAGGAAACACAAGAGACAACTCACATAACATTCGTACAAATAATTTTAGGTTTTAGATGTAGTTTTCTAGAGAGAGAGGCTCTCTCCTCTCTCTAGGTTTTAGGAATTTAGGTTTAGCTTTTCTTAATTTCAGATTTCTACTTTGCTCTTATTTAGTTTTCCTCTACTCTTATTTGTTCTAGTCCTTTAGTTTACCTATCTTCTCTTGTTGATTTAGTTATTCTCCAATTTAGTTTATGAATGCTTATGTTAGATTTGATTTTCTATTTAATGCAATTTGAGGTATTTTAGATTTATGATTGCTTTCTTCAATTTATGTTATTGATGCTTACAATTGGTTGTTTGGATTTTATTGTCTCTTATTGTTTTCCTATGTTTTTATGTTATGCCTTCCAAGTGTTTGACAAAATGCTTGGGAGGGTTTTAAGTTATATTTTTATGATTCTTGGCTCTGGTTGAGTAATTGGAGACTCTTGAGTTATCAAACTCCTTTGTTGATTGATAATTGAAAGTTGCTGGTTGATTTAGATCCCTCTAAAGCTAGTCTTTCCTTAGGAGTTGACTAGGACTTAAGGAATCAAATTGATTTGTCCACTTGACTTTCCTTCATGGTTAGAGGTTAACTAAGTGGGAGCAATGAACAATTCTCATCACAATTGACAAGGATAACTAGGATAGGACATCTAGTTCTCACATCTTGCCAAGAGCTTTTCTAGTTATTTATTTACTTTCTTGCCATTTTATTTCCTTGTTCCTTATTTCAAAAATCCAAAAAGATACTATCTCATAACCAATAGTAACATACTTCCCTGCAATTCCTTGAGAGACGACCCGAGGTTTAAATACTTCGGTTTATTTTTATTGGGTTTACTTAAGTGACAAACAAATTTTTGTATGAAAGGATCCTTTGTTGGTTTAGAAACTATACTAGCAACGAGAATTTATTGTGAATTCTTTACTAACAAAGATCCGTTCATCACGACGCAACCAAAGTTGCTAAGAAATTAGATGAAGAATGGAAAAGGAGGTAAGTGTTAAAATGGTTCCTAAAGTTATCCTCGAGTCTTATAGTGATTCCTGAAGTTAAAAATTACTCATATTCATCCCTTAAATTTCACTCCGGGACTTAGACTCATCCTTGCAGCCAATTTCATCCAGCTGACGCAACCGAAAAACTGAGTTGGACTTGTTGGTGACACCCTGTCAGCACAACAGCTAGCTAACGTGGCGACATAAACTGTTTTGATTCAATTTATTCCCTAAATTGAGGTTAAAAACCCTAATTCCCAATTGAGTCTTTTCTCCTCTCTTTTCCATCGAACCAAAGGTGACTCTCTTCTGTTGCTTCTCCTACAATATTTTCTCCATCTTTAAAAACTACACAGTTATAGCTAGCCTATTAATGATGATGATTATGAGGCCTCTCTGGACGATGAAGAAGGTTTGGTTTATTAATTTTAGTTTTGCTGAGGCTTGTGCATACAACTTTTTTCTGAATGTTCATGGTTCAGACTTCAAAGATAGTTGTTTAATTATTTTCTACAAACCTTTGATCCTTTGAATTGTTTTATTTTTTTGAGCTATATGTATTTTCTTTTTCATTGAGTATTTTATGATGCATGAAGCTTGTTCATTGAATTATGAATTTCGTTACACATACCATGAAAAAAGAAGATTGCTTTTTGTTTGTTGATATATGGTATTTGTTTCGATTCCCTTATTTATGGGACCTATTTCATGGTTCTTCTGAGTGTATTGATTTGTGAATGGGATTTATGTTAAGTACTTCCTTACTGGACCTGTGTTGTTGCAGGTTATATGCAAAAAAAAAAAAAAGCAATCTAAGGGCATCAAAAGGAAAACTGGCAAGCAAAAGCACTTGAGGCTAGGAAGGCTCCAAGAACATTCCTTGAGCTTATACACGAGATGATTATGAAGAAATCCTTAATTTATTATTATTATTTTATTTTATTTTGTGACTTTTTCTTCTGTCACAATTTCTTCATTGGCCTTCAATTAACTCCATCTTCCTATGAATGCAGGCAAACTTAGAATCATTGCCTCCACATGTTCCTTCTTATTTCAGAGGAGCAGTTGGACCTCCAAGTTCAACTTTCCATCGCCACTTCTGTACTGTTTGTGATTTCTCAGCTAGTTATACATACGTGAGATGTGGTATGCGCTTCTGTTCTTATAGATGTCAAAATGTGCACAATGATACTCGTTGTTTGAAGTTTGTAGCTTGATAGATGTGACTTCTTGAACAAGATGTTATTGTTGACTGTAATTGCAATATTGTAATATATCATTATTACTATGAAGAAACATGTCTTTTTCTCTACTTACCACCTCTTTGACATGAAAAGAAGAGAGATCTTGAAATGTTTTGGGCTATTAATTAAGTAGTATTCAGTAATTCGGTTAACCATATATCTGACCCCTTGTGTTGTGTTGTTTCAAAAACCATAACCGTGTGGTTTTTGAAGATGGAAAAGACATTGTAGGAGAAGCAACAGAAGAAAGTCACCTCTGGTGCGATGGAAAAGAGAGGAGAAGAGACTCAATTGGGGATTAAGGTTTTTAACCTCAATTTAGGGACCAAATTGAATCAAAACAGTTTATGTCGCCACGTTAGCTAGCTGTTGTGCTGACAGCGTGTCACCAACGAGTCCAACTCAGCTTTCCGATTGCGCCAGCTGGACGAAATTGGCCGGAAGGACGAGTCTGAGTTTCGGAGTGCAACTTCAGGGATGAATATAAGTAATTTTTAATTTTAGGGATCACTATGAGGCTCGAGGGTAACTTCAGATATCACTTTGAGACTTACCTCATGAAAAAGGGAAGAGGCAAGTAAGTGAGCGGAGGAGACCCCAGTATTGACATTCCTAAGTGAGGCAGGAAAAAAAGGGTTGTTATGTGAGTAATGATAGAGAGTGAGGTTAGAGAAATTAAAGTTTGTGTGTGAGAGGTTAAAAATTTAAGATTTCACATTACTAATATATACATTAGGATATTTAAGTAATTTTATCTTTACATATATTATTCGATTAACTATAGAATAGATATCTTTTAGGGTGTGTTTGTTTGGAGGTTTTGAATGGGAAAGCACGTTCAAACTTTTTGAAAACTTCAACTTTTGGTTTGGCTATTTTTATTCTTATGAACGCAGAAGTGGTTTTATATTCAAATCACGTTTAGAGAAAGCAACCACTTTTAGCTTCCGCATTTACTAATTGGCATTCAACCATTGACTCTAAATATTTGTTTTTTCCTACTAACCTTAACTTTTATACATGTTACTGTTTTATTTATGTAATTCTTATTATTTCTCTTTATATGAGTTCTTTTTTTTTAGCCAACGAACTATAACTCAAATGACATAATTTTTTTATACTCATCTAGATGTCGTAAGTTCGAGTCTCACTCCTAAATTTAAAAAAAAAATATAAACTCTTTTTTTCTATTATTTATTATTTTTATTTTTTGTTAATTTTTTTAGTTGATATTATACACTTTTATATTTGTGATTTGAGTGCCGTTTACTAAATCGGTATCATTTTCTTGCTTTCACATGAAAAATTGAGACCCTATATCTATCTATTTCTGACAAGTAAATTCTTGCGAATGCTTACTAAAATTGAATCCAACACAATTATGTTTAGAGTAAAAAAAATTAGTTCGATTCCTAAGAACACAATTCCATTTGTTTTAAACATTACTCTCGTCTACTCAACTTCAATCCAGACACAGCGATCAGGTCTTCGAATCTCCTAGCATCCAACGAATACTAATTGAAGAAAACATGTGAAGAATGGTATTAATTATTTTTCGAGTATTTACTCATTTTAGTCCTTAAAAAATTTTGGATAAGACATTTTAGTTTTCAACTAAAATTAATTATTCGATCGGTTTTTAACAATTAACCCCGTCAATTATTTAAATTTTTTGCTCTGTCAACTTTAATAGAAGATAAAATAGTTTCTAACAACTCTATCAAAGGACAAAAAAGTCCCTGACCCCCTCTATTTGGAAACGACACCATTCTCTCCCAATTCTATCATATCTCGCTAACCTTAACATTCATACTCTCATTCTTTACCTTCACAATCTTTTTCTCCATCTTTTTCTTCTTTCTCTTCAACTCCAAAATCAAGCCATGGTGTAACTGGCACGCATGTTGCACCTACTTCAACATCTCATGGATCACACACTTTCCAAATCTCTGTGACTGATACACCACCCACATCCTCTGCACTTCACTCACCAAAAGCATCCACCTCCACGTCCTTGATAACAAAATCACCTCCAACCCTGACAACGTCCACCACATCCTCAAGACCAAGTTTCACAACTACCCCAAAGGCAAACATTTCTCCACTCTCGAGCTAGCAATATAGATTGTTGGACATTAGGATATCATGAGAAGATTCTCCTTCGACATCATATGCAAATTCTCATTTGGAATGGACCCCGAGTACTTTATTCCTTCTCTCCTAAAGTCTAAGCTGGCAGACAGCTTTGACCTCACATCTAAGCTATCAGTACAACGAGCAATGTCGCTATCGCCACTCATATGGAAATTGAAGCGATTATTGAACATTGGTTCGGAAAAGAAGCTAAAGGAAGTAATCTGAGTGGTGGACAATATGGTCATAGAGATGATAGGGTAGAGGAGGAGGGAGATGACAACGACGACGACAGATTTTAACAAATTAGACTTGCTATCTAGATTCATGGGATCTATCAAAGACGACAAGTACTTGAGAGACATAGTCATCAGTTTTCTAAGTATGAATTGGTTGAGAACTAGTTGAGAAATTTTCTTCTTGTAAACATTAAAATTGCAGAGTGTGCATTATGTAGTTTGAAGTTGCAGTATTAGACTGTTAGGATTATATGAGATATGATGAAAATTTGGAGAGAACAGTATCATTTCCGAACAAAGGGGTCAGAGACTATTTTGTTCCCTATTAGAGTTGTTAGGGACTATTTCGTCCTCTGTTAGAGTTGACAGAACAAAAGACCTAAGTAATTAATAAAAGACTAAAGTATTATTTTTGTCCCCAACGTTTGGGGTAAATCCTATTTGTGTCCCTAACGTTTAAATCGTCCTATTTGTATCCTTAACGTTTATAAAAGTGATTCAATGTTATCCTACTATCAATTATACTAACAAATCATATTATATTTTTCAATTATTCTCACTTGGATGTATTCATTCTCAATTAGGTCTCACTTGGATGTGTTCGATTTTAATATTATACCCACTATTTGTGTTTAGATTCAAATATGTCCCTAGAAAAGTGAATTATGTAAATGTTGTAAGAATTAGTTTCAACATTTGATGAGCTATTTTTCGGAGTAGATCATCGATTCTATCTCAGACATTTATATTCTAACTTCAAGAAGAGATTTTTAAAACTCAAACTAAAGCGTTTATGATGTGTAATTGATGGCAGGATAACATTGAATCACTTTTACAAACGTTAGGGATACAAATAGAACGATTTAAACGTTAGGGACACAAATAGAATTTACCACAAACGTTAGGGACAAAAACGATACTTTACTCTTAATAAAATTAATTGTTAAAGACCAATTAAATAATTAATTTTAATTAAAAACTAAATTGTCTAATCCAAAATTCTTTAGAAACCAAAATAAGTAAATACTCTTTTTCTTGTTTGTAATTACTAATTAGTCCGAGAGGTGAACAATAATGTTTAAGGGAAAGAATAAAGGGATGGAGTAGGGTGGTAAAAAATGGGCCCAAATAAGGGCCCAATAAAGTTTGGAAACCCTTGGTAGTTGTTACTGAGGGAGAGGATTGCATAGGAAAAGGCAGAAGCGTTGTTATCCCCTGTCTATCCATTTCATCCATTTCTTAAACTCAGCTCTCAGCTCAGTGTTGTGTTGAGCTCCGCCGCTAGCTGCCATGTCTCCAGGTCCCGTCGTTGATGCGCCCGCCGCAGACACCACCGCCGACCAACAACTCCCTCCTGTCGATGACGCTACCAACAAGAAAAAGCCTCATCCCCAGGTTCTGCCTATTTTGCCTTCTCTCTCTTTGTCTATTCGATTAAATTCTTCTTCTTCTTCTTCCGTTTTGTTTCGATTGGTTTCTTATGTATTTATGTGATCTATTTTTTTTTTCTGCTCAGGAAGAAGACGAAGCTCCTGTTGTTGAGGACGTCAAGGACGACGAGGAAGACGCCGATGACGACGACGATGACGACGACGACGATGATGACAAGGAAGACGGTGCTCAAGGTTCTCTTCTTTGTGTTTATTTGTTTTAAATCTACATATGGTTAGCGTATTCATTCTATTATTTTTTTAAATTATTTTCACCCTAATTATTTTATATCCTATTGAATTTCGATCCACCTGTTTCTAGCGTAGTATACATAAAGTTCTAAAGGAAGCTTGATAGCAGTTTAATTTGATGTTGTTCTGAATTCATTGGCGTTCATGACCTCACATGCTCTAGTTGGATATATGAACTAGATTATATTGTTGCTGGAGCTGAGAGTTGCTATACAATACTCATTTATATGAATGCCTTTGTCGGAATTGTGTAATCTTTGAGCTCTGCTGTTGTAGGGTTCTTTCGAATAATTATGTGTCATTTTGCTCTCTGTATCTGTTATTTGCGTTATGATTCTTCTCTATGTCTTTCAATAAAGCTAACTGATCTTGAGTGACATTATTATCTATTACTTGGTCGCGAAATTACTTATGACATTAATGGCCTTACATATAGAGAACACAATGAATGTGTTCTACTTATTATTATATGCCTGCAATTCAACACCATATATGCATTGATGCACTTGTGTTGAATTTTAATCCTTTTCCTAAATATCTATTATTATGTTTTGTTGGGCTGAGATGCAGGCGGTGCCGAGGGTTCAAAGCAGAGCAGAAGTGAGAAGAAGAGTCGAAAGGCAATGTTGAAGCTCGGGCTGAAGCCTGTAACTGGTGTTAGTCGTGTCACAATCAAGAGAACAAAAAATGTGAGTCATGAGTGTGTAAGCCGCAAGCGTACCTCTGCATACTGTTATTGTTTTTCTTGTGTATATGAAACATCGATGGCTTCTAACAATCTCTTTATATCTCAGATTCTCTTTTTCATCTCAAAGCCTGATGTCTTCAAGAGTCCAAACTCCGAGACCTATGTCATATTTGGAGAGGCCAAAATAGAGGACCTGAGCTCTCAGCTGCAGAACCAAGCTGCTCAGCAGTTCAGGGTTCCAGATATGGCATCTGTTATGGCAAAACAAGATCAAGCTGCTGCAGCTGCAGGAGCACAGGCTGAAGAAGAAGAGGAGGAGGTTGATGAGACCGGCGTGGAGCCCCATGACATTGATTTGGTCATGACACAGGCAGGAGTGTCAAGGAGCAAGGCCGTCAAGGCTCTCAAGACTCACGATGGTGACATTGTTGGTGCCATCATGGAGCTCACTACCTAATAGTCTTTATATTCTATTGTGCATTTGATTTCTGTCTCTCGGGATGATTTTGGAACTAGTGCCATCCTTAAGTTACTCTAGTTAAACTTTTTGCCATTTATTTTGGTTTACATTATAATTTTGTTGCTGTCCTTAAAATTTATGGGGGGCCATAATGGTCAGCCATATTATTTAGCTGTTTTTTCCTCTCAAAATTGCCTTCTGTGAGCTCAATTTGTGTGCTAGTCTGCTAAATGGGATTATAGTTATGGTTGTCTCGGTTTCTGAGCTTCATTATTAATATAATAGCCTAATAGGAATTCTTTGCTGTGTGAGATTGATGGTGGGATTGAATTATTCGAAAGAACTTGGATCAATTTTGAAATCTATGATGTTTTGCATCTAAACTAAATATCATTAATTCTTGAATTTAGTCGTTAGTTAAAACGTCCAATTATTAGGTTTCTAGAATGTCTAAACTTGGAGAAAAATATATTGGGTTGTTGATGCGACACACTTTGATTCGATGGCTTTTGATAAAGTGAGTAGAGTTTTTTACTTGTTGCAGGTAACAAACTGTCAATTTCAATACAAGGACTAAGATTCACCGACAGATGATTTCATAATTTCATTCGTTTAAAAAAAAAAAAAAAAAAAAAAGCAAAGCTAAGTTGCTTGCTTTGTAAACTACCAGATGAAACACGCCATATAGCAGCAACTTCAACCTCAGTCCTCCTTGACTTACACCCCCATTGCTAGCTATTGATCACTCTGCAATTTTCTCTTATCTCTCCATCATCACCCGTTAAGACACCAATTTGACCCATCTTCACCATCGCATCTGCAAACTTGTTTGCCCATGTGTATCGATCCCTTGCATGCTGATACACTTGGCTAGCAGTCTCAGTGTCAGTCAAGAGAGTCTGGTCAGATATGAACAGACCTCGGTTCGCCAAAATACCATTATAGTACCCTACATCCGCAACGCCGGGACTTGAAGGGTCCATTGGAACCACAATGTTTTGGTTTGTGTTCCCTTGTGGACATCTCCTCTTCAAGAACATCGCATATGAGGGATCCAAACTTGGATCCTGAAGTGAAGTACTACTGAAATTGTATAGCCTGCTGTTAAAAGCAAGACAATGAGAGCGTCCAATGGTGTGTGCTCCTGCATATGCAAAAATTAAGCCAAAAGCATATTAGATATAAGATCTTTCATGCGCCTCTATCTAATAGCTTAAGTTTTGGAAACAAGATAAAACTTGACTTATTTATCTTGAAGCTCTCAATTAATACCTGAAAGGGTGACCATTTCTTCTTGTGTTAAGCCCTTCTTCGAAAAGAGCTGAGTGAGTTGGTTAACATTGAAAGTTGGAGGAGGCAAGTCCGTTCTTGTGTCTGAAGCTAGTGAGATTCTACCATCTCTTCTTCCAGCTGGAACATCATAACCAACTCCTCCAACCTGCATGAGTCCAAGGATAAATCATTTTGATTTATTGAAAATATAAGGTTTGTATGCAGAGGGTGGGAAGAGCAGACAAACTTACTAACTCAATGCTGTCCCTCGCTGCGAATGCTACTATGTCTGCGCAGGAAACAACTCCTTTGCACACAGCTTCAATCCTAGCCTTGGCACTGTCTATGACATCAAACCCTCTGAGACTCGGATTATTCGCCGGAGAGTCTTTCTCTGCTGTGTTCGAGGGAGTAGAATCAAGAAGAACTGATCCATCACATCCCTACAAATTAACAATATGTTAACTAATCTTTAGGTTACAAAAATTTGACTAATAATTAAAGGTCATGATCATATATATAAATGTAATAAATGGTTTAATATATTGACTTACTCTAACGAAGCAATCATGAAAATGCATTCTAACAAGGCCAGCAGCAAGTCCAGGATCTCTATTATAAGCTTTCCTGACTTCATCTTTTACAATGAACTCAGCCATGCCACATGAATAGCTGTAATACCCAACTTGAAGTTCAGAATGAACATGTTGACTCAACAAGTATATGGCAAAAACTATAACCATGCTATTCAGTTTTTTTGGACTCATTTTCTCTACAATATTTATTATTGTCTTTCTAATGATTTCTGATTAACATTATGAAATAATCATGGCCTATTTATACTAATAAAGGCAATGATTGATGAGATTATTTTGCAGCTAAGTGCCATGTGATAAGGCATTTGGCTGTAACGTCATTTTTATTTGGTCAAGGTTAAAGAATATAAGTGATTGAGGGGCAATAGACAAAGGACAAGGGAAAATGGTTAGATCACACTATTATTGTAGTGGTATCATAAATCCACTTGAGATTTCACAATATGCTATGTTGAACAATTACGCGCTTGAGTCAATTTTAGTTGACTTGAGTGCACGAAAATCCAAATTAGTTGTTAAAGTTGAATGCGTTAGTGAATATAATAGACTAATAAAACTTTGTTAGATGATGCAACTCATGAAGGTTTTGTGCTATATTTATTATTAGAATAAATTAGTTAGATTCCCCAAAAGAAGGAAGGGCATGCATTAGGGAAATACATTTTTAGAATAAGCTAAGCAATTCATATATATTAGATAAACGGAAGTATCACATTCTAAACTACTTTTATGTTCAAAACCAGTGTTAATCATGAATTAATTACTGTTTTCTAGTGGGATTAGGTGTGGTATTGATAGTGACGGAGCAATGATCTAAGATTCTTAGACGAAACCTAAACCTTGAAGGTCTGTCTGCTGTTTGGAATAACGCATGTAGATGGCATGCTTCATTCCTTATTTGTTGTTTTTTTTTTAAATGAAAATAAGTGAATAATGACTCGGTATTTAAAAGAATGGAGCAGTTATTACAATAATAATTTCAACAAGATAAAATTCCCATAACGCAAGATTAAAAGTTAACAAATATTTTCACATGAAAAGGCGTACTGCGTACTGGCTAGAACCCAGAAAAAGAAAAAGTTGCTGCCCTAGATTTTTCCAAAGAAAAAAACTTACTTTTACTAATTATTATTATTATTTTTCTTGTTAAATTATCTGGTCTTGCCACATTAGTATTCTTTTCTTGTATATATCCTCATAATTCGTGTCTGCCATACTTTTCGTATATCAATTTAGCTATCTCTTCATCGTTAGTGCTAATTCAACCAAGATTAACTCCACCATTATCATGAAAGACTAACATCTTCGTTGCGATTAATTTAACATTATCTTCGAAGCCACTAATAACCTGTAACTTTTCACAGTAATGTGTTCTGACTCACTATTAGTGTAACCACTAAGACGATGCATGTAATGGGAGAGATCACAAGAGCTCAACCCTCTATTGGAACATCCACTATTAACTCCACTCCAGAATATCTATACGTATATTACTATACTCAATTATACTTACTGGATGGATCTTTCACTTGTATGAATCATAGGTGACTAATATAAGTGACTTTTTTTTTAGCCGGAAGGAAAAATTAAATGTTGACAAAACCAATATATGATTTATCAATTTATCTTTATTTAAAATACATTTTTATTTGGATGTGCTTGTTATGTATATAATTAATTAAATGGTGAAAACTCTATGATGATATTTTTATATAAAGATGACATTGTCAATTATTAAATGGTTTGATATGTTTAACTGAATATATTTGACTAAACCTATATGATGCATGGACACGACACAGACAAGGCACGGACACGACATGATACGGAACATGCCGACACACGAATTTTAAAATCTTATAAAATACGGATGGAGACACGCATACATATAAAATATAAAATATTTTTTAGATAAATCGTAATAATATTTTGATATTTTATTGATATTAAAATATATATTTTAAGTTTTTAATTATTTTTAATGTCTTATTTAATTATATCAAGTATTTAAAATAATTTTTGTTTTAATAAATAATAATATATATTATATATAAAATTATTTCGAGAATATATATTAAGAATAATACTGGACGCGCTGGCACGTGATGGTATTTAGGTGTCAAGCATGTCCAGAAATTTTTTTTTATTTTTTATTAAGACACAGTTGAATATAACAGATACGTGTATCGAATAAGTGTCGATAAATATCGTGTTTGAAATGTGTCCGACATACAAACATAACAAAGTATCCGTTACTTCATAGTACTAAACCATTTAGCAATTTATAATGCCATTTTTCTGTGAAGATTTATCATGCTAGTATTCTCCTAATTAAATAACATACTGTACGAGATGTTTCTGGTACGGGTTGAAGGGTGGATCGAGAACCTGCGAACAAGGCTGAAGCCGGGTTGCTTAACTGGAGCAATGGGAGGAGGTACCTGCAAAGACACTCCGACGTTCAAGTCAGAATGGATCTAAGAGGTGTAAGGTATGAGGAATGAATGAATACCTGAGGGACTTGGGTCCTCAATTTATAGGTGTTGGTGAGCATCTTATCTTATCTTATCTTATCTGGCTAAGATAAGGGAGATGTTTGAATTCGAAAGTCGGTTAGGAGTTCCGAAGGGCTGGTTTTGGGCCTTTCAGGAGAGAGAGGCGGGTCGGATCCGAGGTGCCGGGTTCGGGCCCAACCTCGGGTCCGGGATCCATGGGTTGGATCCGTAACAGTTGCCACCGCAGCGGGAGAGCGAGCGAGGTCGGTCTGTCGCTAGGAGATATTACTTCTACCGTGGGCTAGGCTCCTGGCCTTTTCTTGAGAAGTCGTTTGGTTCTTTTGAGAAGAGGTCGGCGCCTCGGTTTCGTTCCGTGGAAGATTCATCTGACCGTTTTGGTCTGTCATGACTCTTCCGTGTCTGCTGCGCCCGTTGCGTTCTTCGAGGCGCGATTTATTAGTTTCTCTTTCCAAGGGGGCATTTATTGCGAGGGGACGTTTTCCTCTATTGCCCTTATGTTTCCTTTTCTTTTCGGGGGTATTTGTGTTATTTTCCTTTTTTCGAAACCATTTTGGTTTTCTTCCTTCAGTTCCCTCTTCGTTTCTTTTTTCCTTTAGTTCCCTCTTCATTTCTCTATTTGCTTTTCTTCTCCGAAGAGCTTTTTCTTCTTTTTCCTTTCGCATTCTGTGGTTTCGGTTGATCTTCTGCCATGGTGTTTTCTCCTCCGGTTTATTTTCTTGCGTTTATCAGGTTGGTGTTCTTCTGCTTCTTTTTGTTTCCTCTTTGTGATTTGTGCTTTATCTTCCTTTGTATTTTATTTTGTCTCTGCTTAGTGTAGATTAGAATCATTTTTTTGGTGTATGATGGCATTGCATTGTGGTAGATAGTTCTTGTTGGGGTAGTGGGTTTTGTAAGGGGGGCGAGTGCCGCCGTATAATTGGTGGTGTTTAGTGGTGTCTGTTTGGTTTGATCCACCATTTTTCGCCGCGGGGTTTGGCTGACGGTGGTGTTCGTCGCTATTTTAGGTATGGCTCGTCGAAGGACTGAGGGTGTGAGGGCTCCGGTGCCCCCGGCGGGGGGGGTCCCCGATCTTTTCTCTTGGGTCACTAGTGACGTGTGGGGGACGCCGTCGCGGATGACGGAGGAGGACCTCCAGCGGCTCCGTGATCAGGGAGCTGTTTGTGGGGGTGGCGATGCCGAACGCCATTACGAGCTTTTCCTTCCTGGGGTTGACGAGAGGGTTTGCTATACCAATCTCGATTCCCCGAGTGTGCCGGATTGGATGTGGGTCTACGAGGCGATGTTTACCCGGCTTGGCGTTCGGCTTCCCTTTTCTCCATTTGTTCAGCAGTTGTTGAATCGGTGCTCCGTGGCGCCGTCCCAGCTACATCCGAATAGCTGGGCGGCGATATGGTCTTTCGAGCTTGTTTGCGAGTTTTTGGAGCTTCCTGCTTCGGTGAACGTTTTTCTTTTCCTCTTCTTGTGTACCCTTCCGACCAAAGAGGGGAAGCATAAGAAGGGGTATGTGTCTTTTAGAGCTCAGCCTCATCGTCGGGTCTTCGGTTTGTATGAAGATTCCTTTCATGGTTTTAAGAGTGGATATTTTAAGGTCCGTCCCGCAAGAGGGCATCATCCTTTTTGGTTGACTTTGGAGGGTGAGCAGCGGTTTCCCACCTATTGGAATTTTATGGCGGGGCCGTCGGTTTTTACTCGGGTTACATAAGAGTTCCTGTCTTCGGAGGAACGGGATGTCGCTCTTGTATTGTGGCAATTGTTTGGGGATCGCCCCCTTAATCCTCGGGATGTGATGGGAGATCCGGTTGCTTGTCGGTCATACGTTGGTGTGTGTCTGTCCTCTTCTTTGTTTTTATGTTTTGTTTTTCCGTTTTTTTAACTTGGGGTTTTTTGTTTTCTTTCAGTTGAGATGGCTGATGGTTTGACTTCCTTGGCACGGCTGAAGGCGGCGATGGGCCGGGAGGAGGGGTCGTCGTCTCCGGCTACTCCTGTTTCCAATCCTGCCGTGGGGTCTCAGGCTGCATCTCAAGAGGTAGTTTCTTCGGGTGTGCGGACTGATGCTCAGATTTCTCCCGGTCCTGCAAACTCCCCTGAGGTCGTCGTGGTGACGGCTGCTGAGGCTTCTCGAAAGAGAAAGAGGCATGAGGAGCCGAGCAGCGAGACTTTTGAGGATGAGGGTCTTGTGCCTAGTGTGATGAATCGACGTTTCGATGCCCCGGGTTTTATTGATCAACACTTGATGCCTGGTACGGAGCCGTTTTTTGATGGGTGCGATGTTTCGTTCCAGGCCAAGTCGGTGTATCGTGCCCTCCTTCGGTCTGCTGTCGTTGTTTGGAAGGCTGAGCCCGTGATGGCTCAAGTCGGTTTGTTGGATAAGAAACTCCGTCATTCTCAGGCTGAGATGGTTAAGCTGAAGGAGAAGTTTGAGGCTGCCGAGATCGCGAGGGAGAAGGCGGTGAACTCTTCTGAGGAAGCCGGGGCAGAGATTCTTCGGCTCTCTGAGGTTGAGACTTCACTTCTTTCTCAACTGGGTGAGGAGCGGAAAAAGGCTTCTGATGCGGGTTCCCAGGCTGCTGCGCTTCTTGGTGAGTTGGAGGCTCTGAAGGCCGAGGTTGCTGCCTTGAAGAGGGAAAAAACGGAGTTGTTGGCTGATGCTAAGGATGCGATTGCTGCTACTGAGGAGACGATGAAGGCACAGGCCCTGGTGTTGGCTCCGGGTGTGGATGTGTCTATGATGGGAGCTTTCAAGACCGTTCGGGATGGCCAGATAGTCGATCTCGAGTAGCTTTTATCTCTTGTAATTTTGCTCTTTGCTTTTAGACTTGGTTTGTTTTTTGGATATTTTGGTTTGGCCGTGGGCCGTGTAACCGTGACTTCGTAACTCCGGATTTCGTTAAATGACTTTTTTGGCCGTTTGGGCCTTTTTGTATATTCCGTTTAAGACTGTTCTGTTTTTGGTTTATTTCATTCCCTGTTTGGGATGAGCGGACCGTCGTGTGGTCGTATTTTCGTGGATATCCATGTGTTGGGCCTGGGGGGTGATCGGTCCCCCAGTCGTGGCCGTAATTTTGTTCTGTATTTGGGACATCTTAAATTGAAGAATCTAGGGATAGCTTTTTAATGGAATTTTATTGATGGGTGAGCCTCGTTAAAACCATCCGTCTTTGGGGGGAAAGGGTGGGCCTCGTTAAAACCCTCCGTGTGTGGCAGGAAAGAGTACCCGGGATTGATACTTAAGCAAATTTAAGAGTTGTAAAATGGGAAGATACATAAACAAATAAAAAGGGGTGACCTAGTTAGGTCGGCCTAAGTGTAGTATCGCCGTAAGTTTGCGGCGTTCCAGGTCCTTGGGACTTCGTCGCCGTTAAGCCGTTCGAGTTTATATGCTCCTTTTCCGATTACCGCCTTGATTTTGTATGATCCTTCCCAGTTAGGGGTGAGTTTCCCTTCTCCTGGGGTCGGGGGACCGATGTCGTTTCGTTGTAGGACGAGATCGTCGGTTGTGAATTCTCGTCGGATGACGCCATGGTTGTATCTTAAGCTGATTCTCTGTTTTAGGGCTAGCTCTTTGATATGAGCTATGGTTCTTTCCTCGTCAATGAGGTCTCGTTCTGCTTCCTCGTCGTTACTGCCGACCATTTTTCTGGGGCTTGGGTCTCTGATTTCTACCGGGATGACCGCTTCTACACCGTATGTTAATCGGAAGGGTGTTTCTCATGTGGTCGTTTGCGGTGTGGTTCGGTATGACCATAGGACCGATCCGAGTTCGTCGGCCCATAGTCCTTTGGCTTCGTCGAGCCGCTTTTTGAGTTTTTTGATGATTATTTTGTTTGCGGATTCCACCTGTCCGTTTGTTTGGGGGTGTTCTACCGAGCTGAAACGGTGAGATACGTGTAGTCCTTCTAAAAATTCTCTGAACTTTTTGTTAACAAATTGGGTTCCGTTGTCCGAGATAACGATCTCGGGGATCCCGAATCGGGTGATGATCTGTCGCCAGAGGAATTTTCGGCATTGGGCTGCCGTTATGGAGGCTAGGGGTTCGGCTTCGATCCATTTGGTGTAGTAGTCTATGGCGACGATGAGGTATCTGAGTTGACCGGGTGCCGTAGGGAAGGGCCTGACGAGGTCGATACCCCAGGTGCCGAACGGCCGTTCTGCCGATATGATGCTGAGCTGGTGAGGGGCTGCTTGGTGGATATTGGCGTGCCTTTGGCATTTGTCGCAGTTTTTAACTATTTGTATGGAGTCTCGAATAATTGTGGGCCAGAAGTAGCCTGCCCTGATGACCTTTTGGGCTAACGTTTTGCCTCCGACGTGGTGTCTGCAGCAGCCTTCGTGGATTTCGCGGAGTATGTATTCCGTGTCCCCGGGTTCAATACATTTGAGTAGGGGTTGCGAGAATCCGCGTTTGTATAGTTGTCCTGCGACACTGGTATAGTTGGCGGCTTCCCTTTTTATTCGCTTTCCCTCTTTGAGGTCTGGCGGCAGTGTTCCCTCGAGGAGGTACTGTAGGATAGGGTGGGTCCAAGACCCCTGGTTTGACAATGTCAGATGGGCGTTGGTTGTCGTTGACACGGAAGGTGACTTGATGACTTCCTGGATTAGTGATTTGTTACCGTGTCCAGGTTTGGTACTGGCTAGTTTGGAAAGTAGGTCTGCCCTTGCGTTTCGTTCCCTAGGAACGTGCTGTATGGTAACGTGCTCGAATCCTTCTTTTAGTTTGTTTACCTTGGCGAGGTATTGTTGGAGTAGGGGATCTCGTGTCTGGTAGCCTCCGTTAATTTGGGAGCTGACTACTTGGGAATCGGTATTTACCTCTAGGACTTTTGCTCCGACTTCCCGGGCTAGGGCTAGGCCTGCTAAGAGGGCCTCGTATTCTGCCTGGTTGTTTGAGACCGGGAATTCGTATCGTACTGACTATTCGATCATGACTCCGTTTTGGCTTTCGAGAATGACTCCGGCGCCTCCGGAAGTGATGTTCGAGGAGCCGTCAACGTGTAGCTTCCATGATTCAGGGGTGGAGTCTCCTGGTGTCATTTCGGCGATAAAGTCGGCCATGGCTTGTGCTTTGATCGCGTATCGGGGTTCGAACCTGATATCGAACTGGGATAGTTCGATGGACCATGCTAGCATTCTGCCTGCTAGGTCGGGTTTTTGTAGTACATGCTTAACCGCTTGGTCGGTTCGGACCGTCACGGAATGGGCCTGGAAGTATTGTCGTAGGCACCGGGAGGCTGTAAGGAGTGCGAAGGCTAGTTTTTCTAAGCGTGAGTAGCGAGCTTCCGCATCCTGTAAGACTCTGCTTATGAAGTATACGGGTTTTTGTTCTTTTTTCTCGTTTTTCCGGATGAGTGCTGCTGCGAGTGCCTCCTCCGTTATGGAGGGGTATAGGTAGAGTGTTTCCCCTGTTTGGGGTTTGGTGAGGATTGGTGGTTCCGCTAAGACTCTCTTGAAATGTTGGAATGCTTTTTCGCATTCCGTCTCCCACTTGAAAGGGGCTCCTTTTTTCATTAATTTGAAGAAGGGGATCGCCTTTTGGGCCGATGCTCCGAGAAAGCGTGATAACGCCATCAATCGGCCGGTGAGCTTTTGGATGTCTTTAAGGTTTTTTGGGCTCGTCATTTCGAGGACGGCGCGACATTTCTTCGGGTTTGCTTCAACTCCGCGTTGCGTGATCATAAAGCTGAGGAACTTTCCTGCCTCCATCCCGAAGGCACATTTTGCCGGGTTGAGTCGCATTTGGTGCTTTCGTAGGGTGTTCATTATGACCTTGAGGTCGTCGGTGAGTTGCTCGCCGGATTCGGTCTTGACGAGCATGTCGTCTATGTAGACTTCTAGTTTGTTTCCGGATAGGTTTTGGAATATCTTGTTGACGAGTCTTTGATAGGTGGCTCCCGCGTTTTTCAGGCCGAAGGGCATCACTGTGTAGCAGTATGTCCCGTCTGGGGTGATGAATGCTGTTTTTTCTTCATCTGGACAGTGCATCGGGATCTGGTTGTAGCCGAAATATGCGTCCATGAAGCTGAGGTATCGGTGGCCGGATGCGGCATCTACTAGTCCGTCGATGTTTGGTAAGGGAAAGGCGTCCTTTGGGCAGGCTTTGTTGAGGTCC
>NC_029794.2:92658101-92709731 GCF_000816755.2 Arachis ipaensis
TCCTTGGTTGGCCCTATTTGTAGCTTTTCCATGTTCCCTTCTGGTTCTGGCCTGGGTTGGTCGGCTTGGCGGGCGTCCAGGTCGGCTAGGAATATCCCGGCTGCATCTCGGGATTTTTTCCTTAGAGCTAGACTGGTGTTGTCGCATTCGGCTGCGACCTCTCGGTCCCCGTGGATGGTACCGATGGATCCGTCCTCGGTTCTAAACTTCATGAGGAGGTATTTGGTAAAGATGACTGCGGAGAAGTCGTTGATTGTTTTTCTTCCGAGAATCACGTTATAGGCTGTGGAGTCTTTTAGGACTACAAATTCGGATAGGATTGTCTTCTTCTGGCTGCTTGTTCCTATGGTGATGGGAAGGGTGATTGAGCCGTCTGGTTTGAGGAAGTTGTCTCCGAGTCCCGTGACTCCGTTGCGGTGTGTTTGGAGGTTGTCGTTGTGGAGCCCGAGCTTGTCGAAGGCTCCTCGGAAGAGGATGTTCGAGTCTACCCCGGTGTCCACCAGTATCCTTCGTACCAGTCCTGTTCCGATTCTGGCCGAGATGACGAAGGGGGCATCTTCGGCCGAGGTGCCGTGCTGGCAGTCCTCTGGTAAAAAGGTTATCGTGTTGTCGGCTGCAGTGGTTGGGGTCTGGTTTCTGACCGCCATTACTTTGAGATCTTTTTTCATTGTTAGTTTTGACTTGCTCGATATGTCTTTGCCCGTGATGACGTTTACTATGATGGTCGGGTCGTCTTCTGGGCTTTCTCTGGGGGGTTGCTTCTGGGTTCTCGGGTTACGCCCGTCTTTTTCCGGTGACCTGTCTCTTTCCGCGCGCCTTGGTTCTCTGATGATTTTGGCAAATTCTGGGAGCTTGCCGTCTCGTATGGCTTGTTCGAGGGCGTCTTTAAGGTTAAAACAATCTTGTGTTTTGTGACCGTAACCTCGGTGGTAGTCGCAGTAGAGGGTTTTGTTGCCGCCCGTCCTTTCTTTGAGTTGTCGGGCTTTCGGAATGATTCCTCGGTCTGCTATTTGGTGGTATACTTCCGTAATTGGTGCTGTCAGGGGTGTGTAATTAGAGAATTTGCCAATTCTCAGTGGTCGGTTTGTATTTGTCGGCCTGGGGTGGTCTCTTTGATTCTCTCTGGGTGGTGGATTTTGGCGAGGAGCTGAGTTGCCATGTTGGGTGTTGCCGTGCTGTCGTTTGTTGGCGGCGACGACTTGACTGACTTCTTCGTCATTGATGTAATCTTTGGCGACATTCTGGATCTCGTGCATAGTCCATACTGGTTTGGTGGTGAGGTGTTTGCGAAAATCTTTGTTCATGAGTCCGTTGGTTAAGCAGAGGCTCGTGACGGAATCCGTGAGCCCGTTGACCGTTAGGCATTCGTCGTTGAAGCAGTCGAGGTATTTCCTTGTGGATTCTTCTTGTTTTTGCATGACCCCTAGCAGGCTGATGGGGTGTTTGGCTTTAGTGATTCTAGTTGTGAACTGGGCCATGAACTTTCGTGTTATGTCGTGGAAACTGGCTATGGATCCATTTGGGAGGGCGTTGAACCATTTGATTGCCGGCCCCGCAAGGGTTACCGGGAAGGCTCTGCATCGGACCGCGTCGACCGCTCCTTCCAGGTTCATCCTGGCCTCGAAGGCCGTTAGATGTTCCTGGGGGTCCTTGGTCCCGTCGTACTTCATGTCGGTAGGTTTGTCGAAACCTTTGGGGAGTTTCGCTCTTAAGATTTTTTCTGTGAAGGGTGTAGCTCCCATTATTGTGTGGTCGTTTCGTGTGCGCTTGGTATTTCGGTACCTCTGATCTTCGTCTGAGTCGTGTTGACGACTTAGATCTCGGGAAGCGCTGCGGTTGTGTTTCTTGTTGTACCGCCTTCCGGCGATTTCTCGTGATCGTGGTCGCGCGAGGTGCTGCGACCGTCTCTCCTATCGCGTCGTTGGGTCGGCGACCTGCCGCGGCGAGATCTTAATCTGGAAGTTGCCTGGCTTCCGTGTTTGTTGTTGTGTTTTTCTCTGTTGCTCAGTTTGCCTTCAAGCTCTTGGACTCGGAGGCAGAGATCCTGGATGATCTGTGCCGCTTTGTCCCTAGCTTTCTCAGGATGTCGTTGGTCCGTGACGACGTGGTCGTTCGCGTGGTGGACAGTGCTTGCTATTCTTGCTTGGTTCGTGACCTCCCGGTGTTCTGGGGTTGGATGAAGCTGTCGAGAGTCATCCTGGCTTGAGGGGGTTTCCTCCAAGGCGTCCCCCATCCGGCTCGGCTGGCGCAAAGGTCCCCACAGACGGCGCCAATGTACGAGATGTTTCTGGTACGGGTTGAAGGGTGGATCGGGAACCTGCGAACAAGGCTGAAGCCGGGTTGCTTAACTGGAGCAATGGGGGGAGGTACCTGCAAAGACACTCCGACGTTCAAGTCAGAATGGATCTAAGAGGTGTAAGGTATGAGGAATGAATGAATACTTGAGGGACTTGGGTCCTCAATTTATAGGTGTTGGTGAGCATCTTATCTTATCTTATCTTATCTTATCTGGCTAAGATAAGAGAGATGTTTGAATTCGAAAGTCGGTTAGGAGTTCCGAAGGGCTAGTTTTGAGCCTTTCAAGAGAGAGAGGCGGGTCGGATCCGAGGTGCCGGGTTCGGGTCCAACCTCGGGTCCGGGATCCATGGATTGGATCTGTAACACATACACACACAAAACAAAAAGACGTGTTTCCCAAAATCGACAATGAACCTCAACAACGCTTTTGTCTTTCAGTGTATATTTATCCCTTACCCATTCTGTTCAATATTCATGCAGCCACCGGCAATTATTATTGTTTAGTTGTGACTGACTCGTTAAATATATAAAATACTTATTTTTTTTTCATTTCATTTGCAGTGTGGTTAAAACTTAAGGGTATTCATTATGATGCAAGATTTTTTTTAACAAAAATGTTTAGTAAAAATAATATTAATTAATTAATAACTTTTTTAATTTTTTTAGAAACTGCCTATTAATTACTCCTGTCCAATTTGAAGTCATTAACAATGAGAATAGTGATAATGTTGATCAAGAAAAAAAAGTATAGTGGTGGGATTGTGAGAGACTGACCGTGAATATGGCGGCCGCCACAAGTGTAAAGTAAAAATGATGGAAAATGATATAAGGGGAAAAACGTAGATGTCAAAAAAGAAAAGAGTTTTGTTATTTTAACAATTCCAAAATTCTTTAAACAACCAACAACTATGATAAATACGTAGAGAAAGAACAGTGAATGGACATACGTTTATTAAAAATTATTTTTAAGATTGTTGTGATAAAATTATCTGAAATAGATGTCCATTTTTCATGAGATTCAAGTTATTAAGAATGATTATATTTAATAAAGTTTGAAAAGAATGTTTTTTATATGTGTATAAATAATAGTAGAATTTGAAATATATAACACGTAGAAATAAGCTAATAACAATAACAAATATTTTTCTTTCTCTTTTTTTATACACTATAATATAAATTTTTTTTTTCTATCTCTCCGTAGATTTAAGTTACAATATATATAATAGGATAAAATATACTTTTTGTCCCTTAAGTTTGACAAAAATTTCAAAAATACCCCTAAGTTTTATTTTGTTTCAATTTTGTCCAAAAAGTTTTCGATTTGCATCAAATATACCTCTGACGGTTAATTTTTTTTTAAAAAAATTAAAACTAATTCAACAACAATTTCACAAGAACAACCCTCAACACAAGCAAATCAAGCATAATTTTCATGTATTATTGTTAGATTGATCTTAAATTTTTTGAAAATTTAGCCGTGGAGGGTATATTTGATGCAAATCAAAAACTTCTAGGACAAAATTGAAACAAAATAAAACTTAAGAGTAATTTTAAAACTTTTGCCAAACTTCAAGAATAAAAAGTATACTTTACCCTTTATAATATTAGTAAATATATAAATTACTTTTATTATAGTGAGATAATAGCATTGTTGAATATTAATACTAAAATCTTCTATTTACATATCTTTATTTTATATTTAGTACATCTTCCTTATTTATTTATTTTACAACATGTTATCGGTATGAGACTCTGATCAAATTAAGAAGACCCAGGTAATAAATTTTCATTATGTCGAAACTCACTCATCTTGAATTTAATGCTCTTGATATATCTGGAAACAACTACTTATCATGGATACTAGATGCCGAAATCCATCTTGATTCAATGGATTTAGGAGATACCATTAAGGGTAAAACTAATGCATCCCAAAAGGATAAAGCAAAAGCCATGATCTTTCATCATCGACATCTTGACGAAGGATTTAAAAATGAATATCTCACACTAAAAGATCCTGCAGATCTGTGGAAAAACCTTGAAGAAAGGTATAATCATCAAAAGACAGTGATACTTCTTCAAGCCCGATATGAGTGGACACACTTACGTCTACAGGATTTTAAATCCAATAATGAATACAATTCAGCAATATTCCAAATTACCTCACAAATGAGATTATGTATAAAAAGATAACTGATAATGACATGTTAGAGAAAACTTTCTCGACCTTCCATACCTCGAATGTGCTCCTGCAGCAGCAATATCGAGAAAAAGAATTTAAAAAATATTCTGAGCTAATTTCTTGCCTTCTTGTCGCCGAGCGTAACAATGAATTGCTTTTAAGAAATCATGAAGCACGCCCAGTTGGCGCCGCCCCATTTTCTGAAGCAAATATGGTAAATCATTATCCCAGAAAAGGTAAATGACAAGGTTTTAGTAACAAGAAAAATTATGGAAGGAAGAAAAATTATGTTCACAAGAAAGGATCTCACTAGAAGTAGGATAAAGAAAGAAACAATGGGCAAAATAAATCAACAGAGGATAAATATTTCCGTTGTGGTGAAAAGAGCCATTGGTTGCGTACTTGTCGTACCCCAAGGCACCTAGTTGATCTTTATCAAGCATTCTTGAAAAAGGACGACAAAGGAAAGGAGACGAGTTTTGTTTCAAAGGATGTGAAAAATTACACCACTCATTATGAAGTATCTGATTTCTTTGAGGATTCTGAAGGGAATACTGGTCATTTGATCAATGATGGAAAAGTTTAATATGTGGGTTTGTTAAGTACTTATGTAAATAAATAATGTAAAAAAAAAACTTTTAAGTTTTATTCCCTATGTATTTGAATTTCAAGTGTGATGTATATAAATAATGTTTAATAAAATATTTATGTTTATGAATTTTAAAATTACTAAATGTGCCAAGTTCTAAAATAATAATAATAATAAAATTTATAGTATATGATACTATGTATAGTACTTCTTAAAAAATAATTTCAATCAAGAAAATAATTTTATTGCGCATAGACTTTTACTCATTTTATTATTTTATTTGTCTTTGAAGAAAATGGCAAGGACATATAATGAAGATGTTTGCCTTGCGGATAGTTCAAGTTCACATACCATTCTCTAAAGTAGTATACATTTTACACATCTTGTACCAAAAGAAGAACATGTTAATACTATTATTGACTCAGACAATGTGATAGAAGGCTCCAAAAGAGCTATGATTTTGTTTTTCGGAGGAATAAAATTCATAATAAATTACACGCTATTGTCTAATAAGTCTCTAAGGAACTTGTTGAGTTTTAAAGATATTCGCCAAAATGCATATCATATTAAAATAATGAATGAGAGAAATCATGAGTACTTATGTACCACAACCAGTGTTCTGAAAACCGAACCGGATCGGCCAGTTCGACTGGGTTAACCAGAAACTGGTTCTCTAGCCAATCCAGTTGACATGAAAAACTGCCTGGCAAAAAAATTGCAAAAAAGGTCAAACCGGCAGTAAACCGGTAAAACCGGACAATTTTTTAATGGGTTTTAGAATTTCAATTAAAAAAAAAAAGAAATTCAACATATAAAAAGGCTCCCTTCTCAGTTCCCCTCCCTCACACAAAAACCCCTCTCTCTCTTAGCCACAACAAGCAGCAGCTACCACCGAACTCTTTTCGTCAGCCAAAGGGTGCTGTCGCCGCGCGGCAGTGACAGACAGAGGGTCAGCTCGAAGCCCTTGGCCGTCGATCCTCTTCTCCTCCATGTCGTCACCTCTGGACTTGCATGTCAAAGATCATGGCCGTCTTCTACTCTTCTCTACGTCGTTGTCGTGGTCATGGACTTGCAGATCGAGTAGCTGTCAGTTTGAATCCTATCCTCGTCTCTGTCTCGCCATTCCTCCCTCGTCTTTGTCTTTGTCTTGCCGTTTCTCCTTCGCCCGCAGTTGGGTTTTGTTCTAACCTTGTTTGTCTCTGTCTTGCCTATCTCTATGTTTTATGATTATAAATTTCTGTTTTTGTATGATTCTGGAACCGAATAAGGTTTAGGATTATAAGTATGCACTGCTGAAATCTATGTTTGCTTCAATTTATGTTTGTTTATTTTGTTTATTTTATTGATTCTAATTTACTGTGATTATTGAGTTGCTATTTTCTGATGATAGTGTTGCTATTTTTGGTGGTGTAATTTGCTGAATTTGAATTGTGAGTGTAATTGGATTATGAGTGCATCTGAATTTCAAATTTTGATGATTGAGTGGCTGAATTTTCTGATGCTTTTGGATTCTCTGGTTTGTTTGTATTTAGATTGTGAGGATTTATTTTTGGTATTTATGCTGATTATTTTTTTTATAATTTGAGAGTTAATTAGAAATTTCTAATATTTAAAATTGTTTATGCTGATTATTGTTTATGTTATTATTTTATTTGAATATTTAAAATTTTATATTAAATTTGTAATAATTTTATTGTATATTTAACTAAACCAGTCTAACCACAGTTTGACTCCGTTAGACCATTGAACCATTAAACAGTTGCTTGGCCAGTTCAATGATCGATTCGATTTTTGCAACCTTGATCACAACTCATGATTCAAGTAAAAAGGTTATATTAGAAAAGTTACCCTCACTTTCATCCGGGTTATATTATACTAAAATTAGTGCAATTGAATTACATGCCATTGTAAACCCAAAGTTTACCAACCCAAATGAATTTATAATTTGGTATGATTGATTGGGTTATCCGGGAACAACCATGATGCGGAGAATTATTGAAAACTCCCGTGGACATTCATTAAAGAACCAGAAGATTCTTAAATCTAGTAAATTTTATTGTGCTGCATGTTCTCAAGGAAAGCTAATTTTAAGGTCATCACCAGTAAAAATTAGATTTGAGTCCCCTGAATTCCTAGAAAGGATTCAAGGCGAATATTTTAGATATTTTATTGAAGGTTATAGAAGGCTTAGAGAAGGGGGGTTGAATCTATAGCCTTCTTTTACTTTAATGAATTTAGCCTTTACTTGCAAACTTTTACTTAGAATCTGTTTGAACTGTGCAGCAAAAACTTTATGAGACAATTTGGTTTTGTCTCATAAATATCAGAAAACAGAACTTAGAGAAAGAGAAGAAGAATGACACCAGCATGTATCCTGGTTCAGTTGCCTTATGTAATGCAACCTACATCCAGTCTCTACCACAACAGTGGTAGAATTTTCACTATAGTTAAAGTATTACATACACCAATACTTAGGATTCACTCAATCCTTTCTCACTCAAGTTCTAACCCAACTTGAATTGGTTATGCTAATACCTAACTCTTCACTCTAAGTGCTAACCCAACTTAGAAAGGGGTACCTTACAGGTACAAGACACAAGACTTAATGACCAACCTAAAAAAAATCTGAAATCACTATAGGCTTTTCTTTATTGTATTTCACTCAGCCTTTTATCACTCATAGGCTTTTTCTTGATTTTTATCTTTCTGCCTTTTAACTCTCAAGAAATTACAGAAAGATATACATTGAAAATAAATTACAAACTGTACAACATGAAGGAGATTAATGCTTCAACAGCCTCTGTTGCTATAAGTTGAACCGGATTCAGCTGACTCTGAATGAGTTCCTCATCTTGGAGGAATACTTCTTTAACTTAGAAAACACTGTCCAAAGTTGATGAATTCTTCACAGAGAATCACTTCAAAACAAACTCAAAGATCTGTTTTTCTCTCTTTGTCTTCAGAAAAAAGAAAAAAAATTGTCTTTTGTACCTCTTTCAATGTTGCTGAGTTTCTTTCTTTCAAGTCAACTCCTCGAGCTGTGTGCTTCACCAACTTACCATTTCACTATTTTCAATTAATCCCTAAATTAGGAATATTGAATCTGATCCTTTTTGCTTGACCGAAAACCTTAGGGTAGCAATGAAAATGTTGTTAAGTGGTAAACCCAGATCTGAACCCTTGAGCTAGAGCTTTGTCCCCAAGAAATAATTTTGACTTTTGATTCATAGTAGTGATTATCAGAAAGCACTTTCTCCATTTATCCCAAGTTGGAGTAGCAAAGAGTTGGAGAAGGAGTGAATAAAGTAAATTGCATGTAAATGGAAATAAATCACCTTTAACTTCAGACTTAGCTTAAATGGTTTGATTTGGGTGATTAGACATTTACTTTCTTTGATTAAGCTTTCTCTTTCTTTCTTTTTTGATGAAATGAGCAGGTGCAACGAAGCTCTCTCTCTCTCTCTCTCTCTATCTCTATCTCTCTCTCTCTCTCTCTCTCTCTCTCTCTCTCTCTCTCTTTGGTTCTTTTACTGAAGCAAACATGTGAATGTTGGCTTTAGAGGTCTTCAGCTTGATGGAGTCTTCATGGGCTTGAGTTGGATTTGTTTTATTTAGCCCAGCTGTTTTCTTTGCATTATTTTCTATGGGCTTCGTTTATTAGAAAATCCCACCAGCAAGGTTTTTTTTCCTTGCATTTGTCTGCTGTTTCTTTCGATTTTTGGCCTGCATCACTTAATCACCATGATAAAAAACTAATTGGATGATTAACCCAATAAAATAATGTTCGTCATCATCAATTGAAATTAGTTAATTTCTTAACTCAACAATCTCCCCCTTGATGACAAACAAAGTTATGAATTTGATTACAGAGTTTTAATGTACCAAAAATAAAGTACTTCCCTTTTAGTGATGTCTCTTGCTTTTGAATTTTGCTCCCCCTTTCCTTTCCTTTCCAAGAGTTGCTCCCCCTGAATTTGTGATCTTCTTTTCTTTCCTGTTTACATATTCATGTAGGGAACATACCAATATACTATATACTATTTTTGTTCATGGATGAGACATTCAGCAAGTTTTCCAAACAAACTCAACAGCTTATGCAACAGAGCTAAACAAAACATAACAGAGCAACAGAACATAGAAACACACAAAATTAGCCTAGAACTAAACAGAACAAATCACAAAAGAAATCAGTACTGAATAGAGCTATTAAACAGATCTATTAAAAATAGAGCATATATCACATTTAATACTACTATTACTCCCCCTTTTGTCATCAAGGGAGGAGGTTAAATAAATTTCAGACCTGCAAAAGAACCATTAGTGCAAATTCCATAGTGGTAAATGAATTAAGTGCAAATTAAACTAATGGTTAAATGGTTTACGGTCATCCAAAACAAAACAAAGAGAAGTCCAAAAGTAAAAGACATGAGTTTTTATGAGACAAAAGGAAATGAAGGGCTGTAGCATTATGAGACAATTTCAGGCATCTGAACCATCCTCTTCAGAACCAGCATCTTCTTCAGGATCAGTGGCCGCATTGTCATCCTCTTGGAGATTTTCAATGAATTTCAAGAATACTGCCACCCTATCTCTGGATTTCCTAAGGAAGCTAAGTTTTCATGCTTGGTGGCTAGTTTCCTTTGCTCTTTACTCATAGCAATTAGATCGTTTGATTGAGAGACAAACTCTTGCACCACATCTTTAACAACTTCATACAAAACAGTTTTGTGTCCAGTAGAGGCTGAAGTACCCGAGGCGGATGGAAGAGGGGATTCTTCTAGTTCATAGTTGATGAATCCACATTTCATGGTATTTATTTGCTCTAATTGGGTGGATTTCATCAACTTTCCTTTCATTTATTCAATGAAATAGCATAATTTTGTAAATTCTCCCTAAATTGTGCTTAAAAGTGAAAACATACTTTTTAGGCCCTTAATTGCTAAATTTTATTTACTTTAATTCCATTTGATGCCTTGATGTGTTTGTTGAGTGAATTCAGGCTTGTAAAGAAAATATTGGATTGAAGGAATAAAGAAAAAACATGTAAAAGTGGAGAATTCATGAAGAAATGGAGTTTACTTGATGTGTAAAGTAAATTTTATTTACTTTAATTTCATTTGATGTCTTGATGTGTTTGTTGAGTGATTTTAGGCTTGTAAGGCAAAGATTGGATTGAAGAAATAAAGAAAAAGTATGTAAAAGTAGAGAATTCATGAAGAAATGGAGTTTGGAGCTTTTCAGCAAGTGTGCGTACGCACAAGTCCCAGCATGTGACCTCATTTAATGCAATTCACTGGCAGCGAATTTTGGGCCTCCAAAACCCAATCCAACTCATTTATGAAGCTATTTCAACCCTTATTCAAGAGGAGGCAATGGGGGAGCAATTAGGTTTAGTCTAGTATCATGTTGTAGGTCATTTTCTAGAGAGAGAAGCTCCCCCTTCTCTCTAGAAATTAGGGTTTCTTAGTTTATTTTCTCTTCAATTTCTCTCCTTAATTCTTGTTTTAGTGTAGTTTCATTTACTTTTCCTTGTTCAATTGCCTTAATTCTCTTAGCTCTTCTTGTTAATTTCTCTTTTATGTCATTTTTTAGTTTATGAACACTCTTGTTAACTTTAATTTTCATTTAATGCAATTTGATATTTTTATGTTTATTGTTATTTAATTGAGTTGTTATTATTAATTTCCTGCATTTGGTAGCTTTAGATTTTATTTTTATTGTAATTTAATATGCTTTTATTTTCATGCACACCAAGTGTTTCATAAAATGCTTGGGTTAGTTTTAGTGTAATTTCCCACACTCTTGGCTTGGAATTGAGGACTTTGGTGACCTTGAGTCATTGATGTCAATTCTTGATTGATATATTAGGGTAGTTAGTTAATTTAGTTTCCATTGATGCTAGTCTTTTACTAAGTTAATTAGTGAGTTGACTAGGACTTATGGATTGAGATTAATTGTGACTATTTGACTTATCCTCGATGTTAGGGTTGACTAAGTAGGATGGACTCTTCATAATCATCATATGTTTGTGGTCTCAATCCTTGCCAAGAGGTTTCTTAGCACTTGAATTTTCCTTTCTTTCGCTTTATTGCCTTGAGTTTGATTGCTTTTGATATTTAGTTATTGCATGCTTATTTAATTTCTTGCTATTTACATTTCTTGTCTTTTGCAATCTCAACCCCAATTCCCTCATAGCCAATAATTGAGCATTTCATTGCAATTCCTAGGGAGAATGACCCGGGATTTAAAACTCCCGGTTATTTTGTGTTGATTATGACATCTTTGAATTAAACTTTGATGTTGGGATTCCATTGCCGGCTTAGACTATGCTATCAACGAAGAAGTTCTCTTTTTTAGAGTGAAATTCTAAACCAGCACAAATCCCACACATCAATAGTCATCATCATCATCATCAAGAACCACCCTTTCAGTTCGAGTTGGTCCCTTTTTCTACTATTTCACTGAACCACCTCCTTTTAGATATGAGTTTCTATTTTCATATGTCTCATTTGACAAGTCAACACCAAAATGTTAAAAAATGCAGGTTAAGAACATGCCAGAAAGAAGAGCTTTATCCTTCTCACTTCTAACACTATCAAACATATACCTTACTATTAAATATGTAAAAGAGATTTCTATTTTTGTGAGAATAACATACAAAACTAGAGTATCAGTGTAAGACACCCTTTGATATGAGCCACTCTGAGGAAGGATGATATGGTTCACTATGCGGTGCAACTGAGCACAAGTGTAACCCAGGGCTTTGTGAGTTGGAGTGATGCCATCAATCAAAGAAATATATTCACATACATAGGCCAGAGCATCATTGAAAGATAGACTTACCCCTTCATTCCACTTACCTGAGGTGTATGCACAAGCACCAACATCAGTGTATTTCAAGGAATCACTGATGGTTTCATTGTTCAGAACTATGTCACAGACTTTTACATAGGAATGAACACCGCCCTCATGATAAGTCATATTCGCATAAAATTCCTTGAGTAAAACTGGGTAAACTGGTTTTTGATTTTAAAAATATGGTTCCAGTCCAGAAATTCAAGATTTTCAGCAAACTCAAAACCTTTCTTTTTCAGATTTGATAAATCAACCAAAAAGGTAGGACATAAGGTACGGTGAGCAATAACACCTTCATAGAAATTATTATTCATGGCAGATTGATAAATCACTATTTTATGGTTTATATTGTGCTAAATTGAGTGGTTTTTCATCCATTATACTCACGCTTATTCATAGAAATCGCATGTTTTACGTTTCCCTTCCTGAATTTGTGCTATGATTGAAAACATGTTTCTTTGGCTTTAAATTACTAATTATTAATCCTCTCTTATTACCATTCGATGCCTTGATATGTGTGTTAAGTGTTTTCAAGGTTTATAGGGCAGGAATGGCTTAGAGGATGGAAAGGAAGCATGCAAAAGTGGAAGGAATACAAGAAACTGAAGGAACTGCGAACTGCGTCCAGCCTGACCTCCTGGTACTAAATCGACCATAACTTGAGCTACAGAGGTCCAAATGACGCGGTTCTAGTTACGTTGGAAAGCTAACATCCGGGGATTCACAATGATATATAATTTGCCATAGCTGCCTGGTACACGAATTGTAAATCACACTTTTCACAACTCGTACTACTAACCAGCAAGTGCACTGGGTCGTCCAAGTAATACCTTACGTGAGTAAGGGTCGATCCCACGGAGATTGTCGGCTTGAAGCAAGCTATGGTTATTTTGTAATTCTTAGTCAGGAAATCAATGATAAGAGTGATTATATTTATGAAGAGTAAAAAGCATAAATTATAGAGTACTTGTTATGTAGTAATGGAGAACAGATTGAGGTTTTAGAGATGCTTTGTCTTCTGAATCTCTGCTTTCCTACTGTCTTCTTCTTCACGCACGCAGGTCTCCTTCCATGGCAAGCTGTATGTTGGTGGATCACTGTTGTCAATGGCTACCATCCGTCCTCTCAGTGAAAATGGTCCAAATGCGCTGTCACCGCACGGCTAAACATCTGTCGGTTCTCACTCATGTTGGAATAGGATCCATTGATCCTTTTGCGTCTGTCACTATGCCCAGCACTCGTGAGTTTGAAGCTCGTCACAGTCATCCCATCCCAGATCCTACTCAGAATACCATAGACAAGGTTTAGACTTTCCGGATCTCAGGAATGGCCGCCAATAATCCTAGCCTATACTACGAAGACTCTGATCATGAACCAAGAGGCTAAGATATACACACTCAATCTAAAGTAGAACGGAAGTGGTTGTCAGGCACGATCATAGGTTGAGAATGATGATGAGTGTCATGGATCATCACATTCATTACGGTTAAGTACAAGCGAGTATCTAACAACAGAAACAAGCGTGATTGAATAGAAAACAGAAGTAATTGCATTAATTCATCGAGACACAGCAGAGCTCCTCACCCCCAACCATGGGGTTTAGAGACTCATGCCATCCGAAATACAATATGAAATGTGTAAAATGTCATGAGGTGCAAAATAAATCTCTAAAAGTTGTTTAAATACTAAACTAGTAACCTAGGTTTACAGAAAATGAGTAAACTACGATAGATAGTGCAAAAATCCACTTCCGGGGCCCACTTGGTGTGTGCTGGGGCTGAGACTTGAGCTTCACACGTGCCTAGGCTGTTTCTGGAGTTGAACGCCAGGTTGTAACCTTTTTTGGGCGTTTAACTCCAACTTGTAACCTGTTTCTGGCGTTTAACGCCAGAATAGAACATGGAACTGGCGTTAAACGCCAGTTTACATCGTTTATCTTTGAGCAAAGTATAGACTATTATATATTGCTGGAAAGCCCTAGATGTCTACTTTCCAACACAATTGAGAGGCACCATTTCGATTTCTGTAGCTCCAGAAAATCCATTTTGAGTGCAGGGAGGTCAGAATCCAACAGCATCTGCAGTCCTTTTTCAGCCTCTGAATCAGATTTTGCTCAGGTCCCTCAATTTCAGCCAGAAAATACCTGAAATCACAGAAAAACACACAAACTCATAGTAAAGTTCATAAATGTGAATTTTTCTTGAAACTAATAAAAACATAGTAAAAACTAATTAAATTATACTAAAAACTACCTAAAAATAATGCCAAAAAGCGTATAAATTGTCCGCTCATCACAACACCAAACTTAAATTGTTGCTTGTCCCCAAGCAACTGAAAATAAAAGAGGATAAAAAGAAGAGAATATACTATAATTTCCAAAATATTAATGAAACTTAGCTCCAATTAGTTGAGCGGGACTCGTAGCTTTTTGCCTCTGAACAGTTTTGTCATTTCACTTTATCCTTTGAAGTTCAGAATGATTGGCATCTATAGGAACTCAGAATTTAGATAGTGTTATTGATTCTCCTAGTTCAGTACGCTGATTCTTGAACACAGCTACTTTATGAGTCTTGGCCGTGGCCCTAAGCACTTTATTTTCCAGTATTACCACCGGATACATAAATGCCACAGACACATAACTGGGTAAACCTTTTCAAATTGTGGCTCAGCTTTGCTAGAGTCCCCAATTAGAGGTGTCCAGGGTTCTTAAGCACACTCTTTTTTGCTTTAGATCACGACTTTAACCGCTCAGTCTCAAGCTTTTCACTTGACACCTTCACGCCACAGGCACATGGTTGGGGACAGCTTGGTTTAGCCGCTTAGACCAGGATTTTATTCCTTTGGGCCCTCCTATCCATTAATGCTCAAAGCCTTGGATCTTTTTTATTTTACCCTTGCTTTTTGGTTTAAAGAGTTACTGACTTTTTCTGCTTTCTTTTTCTTTTTCTTTCTTTTTTTTTTCGCCATTTTTTTTTCGCAAGCTTTTGCTTTTCACTGCTTTTTCTTGCTTCAAGAATCAATTTTATGATTTTTCAGATTATCAAATAACATTTCTCCTTTTTCATCATTCTTTCAAGAGCCAACAATTTTAACATTCATAAACAACAAATTCAAAAGACATATGCACTGTTCAAGAATTCATTCGGAGAAACAAAAAGTATGGTCACCACATCAAAATAATTAAACTAATTTCAAGGATGAATTCGAAATCATGTACTTCTTGTTCTTTTGTGATTAAAAACATTTTTCATTTAAGAAAGGTGATGGATTCATAGGACATTCATAGCTTTAAGGCATAGATACTAGACACTAATGATCATGTAAGAAAGACACAAACCTAAATAAACATAAAGCATAGAGAACGAAAATAGAAAAAATAAATAGACAAGGAGATTAAGGAACGGGTCCACGTTAGTAAGGGTGGCGTCTTCTTCCTCTTGAAGAACCAATAGTGTTCTTGAGCTCTTCTATGTCTCTTCTTTGCCTTTGTTTCTCATCCCTCATAGCTCTTTGATCTTCTCTAATTTCATGGAGGAGGATGGAATGCTCTTGGTGCTCCACCCTTAATTGTCCCATGTTGGAACTTAATTCTCCTAGGGAGGTGTTAATCTGCTCCCAATAGTTTTGTGGAGGAAAGTTCATCCCTTAAGGCATTAGTGGTTATGGAAAAACAAAGAAAGCAATACTTTTTCCACACCAAACTTAAAATATTTGCTCGTTCTCGAGCAAAAGAAGGAGGAAAGGGGGAGAAGGAGGTGTGTGGTGGGTTCGGCCAAGGGTGGGGGAAGTGTGTATGAAAAGGTGTGGCAGGTGGGGATCCTGTGGGGTCCACAGATCCTGAGGGGTTAAGGACTTATCGTCCTTGCTCCATTGAGGCATGCAAAAACGCCCTTAGTGTGCAATCCTGGCATTTAACGACAGACTGCTGCTTGTTTCTGGCGTTAAACGCCAGCTTTTCTCCCTTTCTTGGCGTTAAACGCCAACTTGATGCTTTGTTCTGGCGTTAAACACCAGTCTGGTGCTTGTTTCTGGCGTTTAACGCCAGCTTGATGCTTTTTTCTGGCGTTAAACGCCAGTCTGATACTTCTTACTAGCGTTTAAACACCAGTAAGCTCTTCCTCCAGGGTAAGCTGTTTTTAATACTGTTTTTTATTCTGTTTTTGATTTTTTAGTTGTTTTTGTGACTTCACATGATCATCAACCTAAAGAAAACATAAAATA
Organism: Arachis ipaensis; assembly: GCF_000816755.2. NCBI lineage: Eukaryota > Viridiplantae > Streptophyta > Magnoliopsida > Fabales > Fabaceae > Arachis > Arachis ipaensis. The sequence continues at coordinate 92,674,244 of NC_029794.2, forward strand.
GCAATGGAAAATAAATAGATATAATTAAATAACATTGGGTTGCCTCCCAACAAGCGCTTCTTTAATGTCAATAGCTTGACAGTGAGCTCTCATGGAGCCTCACAGATAATCAGAGCAGGGTTGTGGCCTCTCAACACCAAACTTAGAGTTTGGTTGTGGCCTCCCAACACCAAACTTAGAGTTTAAATGTGGGGGTTTTGTTTGACTCTGTATTGAGAGAAGCTTTTCATGCTTCCTCTCCATGGTTACAGAAGGAGAACCTTGAGTCTTATAGTTTGCAATGTCTGCAAACCACGGAGCTTCCTGAATAGCAAACAATTGCTCATCCGGAAAGGTTTCAGAGATCTTAGTAGGAGGGAGGGATGCTCCTGCTATTGGTTCTATCCGGGACAGGTGATCAACTACTTGATTCTCTGTCCCTTTTCTGTCTCTTATTTCTATATCAAACTCTTGCAGAAGTAACACCCATCTTATGAGCCTGGGCTTTGAATCCTGCTTTGTGAGTAGATATTTAAGAGCAGCATGGTCAGTGTACACAATCACATTTGATCCTACTAAGTATGATCTAAACTTGTCAATGGCATAAACCACTGCAAGCAATTCTTTTTCTGTGGTTGTGTAATTTTTCTGGGCATCATTTAAAACACGGCTAGCATAATAAATGACATGTAGAAGCTTGTTATGCCTTTGTCCCAATACTGCACCAATGGCATGGTCACTGGCATCACACATTAGTTCAAATGGTAATGTCCAGTCTGGTGCAGAAATAACTGGTGCTGTGACCAGCTTAGCTTTCAGAGTTTCAAACGCCTGCAAACACTCTGTGTCAAACACAAATGGCATGTCAGCAGCTAGCAGGTTGCTCAGAGGTTTTGCAATTTTTGAAAAATCCTTTATAAACCTTCTATAGAATCCTACATGCCCTAGAAAGCTTCTGATTGCCTTAACATTGGCAGGTGGTGGTAATTTTTCAATTACTTCCACTTTAGCTTGATCCACCTCTATTCCCTTGTTTGAAATTTTATGCCCAAGGACAATTCCTTCAGTCACCATAAAGTGACATTTTTCCCAGTTTAAAACTAGGTTAGTCTCTTGGCATCTTTTCAGAACAAGTACTAAATGGTCAAGGCAGGAGCTGAATGAATCTCCAAATACTGAAAAGTCATCCATGAAGACTTCTAAAAATTTCTCTACCATATCAGAGAAGATAGAGAGCATGCATCTCTGAAAAGGTTGCAGGTGCATTGCACAGACCAAAAGGCATCCTTCTATAGGCAAACACTCCAAAAGGACATGTGAATGCTATTTTCTCTTGGTCCTGAGGATCTACTGCAATTTGGTTATAACCTGAATAGCCATCCAAAAAGCAGTAGTATTCATGACCTGCTAGTCTTTCTAGCATCTGGTCTATGAATGGTAAAGGGAAGTGATCCTTCCTGGTGGCTGTATTGAGCCTTCTGTAGTCAATACACATACGCCACCCTGTAACTGTTCTTGTAGGAACCAGTTCATTTTTTTCATTATGAACCACTGTCATACCTCCCTTCTTAGGGACAACATGGATAGGGCTCACCCAGGGGCTATCAGAAATAGGATAAATAATCCCAGCCTCTAGTAACTTAATGACCTCTTTCTGCACCACCTCCTTCATGGCGGGATTTAGCCGCCTCTGTGGTTGAACCACTGGCTTAGCATCATCCTCCAATAGGATCTTGTGAATGCATCTGGCTGGGCTAATGCCCTTAAGATCACTTATGGACCACCCAAGAGCTGTCTTGTGTGTCCTTAGCACCTGAATTAGTGCTTTCTCTTCCTGTGGCTCTAAAGCAGAGCTTATGATTACAGGAAAAGTGTCACCTTCTCCCAGAAATGCATATTTCAGGGATGGTGATAGTGGTTTGAGCTCGGGTTTAGGAGGTTTCTCCTCTTCCTGAGGAGTTTTCAGAGGTTCTTTCATTTTCTCTGGTTCCTCCAGATCAGGCTGAACATCTTTAAAAATGTCCTCTAGCTCTGATTTGACACTCTCAGTCACATTGACCTCTTCCACCAGGGAGTCAATAATATCAATGCTCAGGTAGTCTTCTGATGTGTCTGGATGCTGCATAGCTTTGACAACATTCAACTTAAACTCATCCTCATTGACTCTCAGGGTTATCTCCCCTTTTTGGACGTCAATGAGGGTTCGTCCAGTTGCTAGGAATGGTCTTCCTAGAATGAGAGTTGCACTCTTGTGCTCCTCTATTTCCAGCACTACAAAGTCAGTAGGGAAGGCAAATGGCCCAACCTTGACAATCATGTCCTCAATAATGCCTGATGGGTGTTTAATGGAGCCATCAACAAGTTGAAGACAGATCCGGGTTGGTTTGACCTCTTCAGTCAAGCCAAGCTTTTTGATAGTGGATGCAGGGATTAGGTTGATGCTTGCCCAAGATCACATAGAGCTGTCTTGGTACAAGCACCCTCTAATGTGCATGGTATCATAAAGCTTCCGGGATCCTTAAGCTTTTCTGGTAAGCTTGTTAGAATGACTGCACTGCATTCTTCAGTGAAAAAAACTTTTTCTGTTTCTCTCCAATACTTCTTATGACTTAAGATCTCTTTCATGAACTTAGCATAAGAGGGTATTTGCTCAAGTGCCTCTGCAAACAGAATCTTTATTTCAAGAGTCCTGAGATAGTCTGCAAAGCGGGCAAATTATTTTTCCTGTTCTGCTTGGCGGAGTTTCTGAGGATAAGGCATTTTGGCTTTATATTCTTCAACCTTAGTTGCTGCAGGTTTGTTTCCTACAAAGGCAGGTTGAGAAGCCTTCTTGAGGGAGTTATTATCAGCACTTGCAGGTGTCTGATCCCTCACTGGCATTTGAACGCCAGAACTCAACATGGATTGGGCATTTAACGCCAGTTTTTCACCCTTTTCTGGCGTTTGAACGCCAGACTTATTCCTCTCTGGGCTCTTATTGTCCTCAGAGGGATTTTGGGTGGCAGGTTGCTCATCCTCTATCAGCTGTTCTTTTCTTGGCTTTCTGCTACTTTGAGTTGAGGTATTTAATGTTTTTCCACTTTTTAATTGAACTACTTGGCACTCCTCTGTTATCTGTTTTTATAACTGCTGTTTTGTCTGATTCAATTGTGATTCCATATCCTTGTTAGCATTTTTGGTTTCTTGTAGCATCTCCTTAACTTCTGCTAACTGCCTTGTTATAGAAGATAGTTGCTGATTGAGTTCAGCAACTTGTTCTTGAGGACTAAAGTCAGTTGATACTGTCTTACCTTCTTTTATGAAGGACTCATTACTTATGTACAGATGCTGATTTCTAGCAACTATATCAATAAGCTCTTGAGCCTTTTCAATAGTCTTTCTCATGTGTATAGATCCACCAGCTGAGTGGTCTAGAGATATCTGAGCTTTTTCTGTAAGCTCATAGTAGAAGATGTCTAATTGCACCCACTCTGAAAATATTTCAGAGGGGCATTTCCTTAGCATCCCTCTGTACCTCTCCCAGGCGTTATAAAGGGATTCATCATCCTCTTGTTTAAAGCCTTGGATGTCCAGCCTTAGCTGTGTCATCCTTTTTGGAGGAAAATATTGATTCAGGAATTTGTCTGATAATTGTTTCCATGTTCTTATGCTTGCTGTGGGTTGGTTATTTAACCACCTCTTAGCTTAATCTTTTACAGCAAATGGAAACAGTAACAGCCTGTATGCATCCTGATCTACCTCTTTGTCACGCACTGTGTCAGCAATTTACAAGAACTGCGCCAGAAACTCAGTAGGTTCTTCCTGTGGAAGACCAGAATACTGGCAATTTTGCTGCACCATGACAATGAGCTGAGAATTTAGCTCAAAACTGCTTGCTTTGATGGGAGGTATACAGATGCTACTCCCATATGTAGCAGTAATGGGGTTAGCATATGACCCCAGAGTCCTTCTGGACTGTTCATTTTCACTTAGATCCATGATGGAGAAAGGAAGATGATGTGGATTGTAAAAAAAAAATTTATTATTTTTTTAAATTTTTTTTGAATACCAAAAATAAAAAGGAAAATAAAATAAAATAAAATAATAATAAAAAAATTAACTATAACTTCAAAAATTAGAAAAATAGATAAAAAGGAAATTAAAAATTAAAATAAGAAATAAATTAAAAAGATTTGAAAAAGGTATGATTTTAAAATTTGAGATTGGAAAAGATAAGATAAGATTTTGAAAAAGATATGATTTTTAAAAATTTTGATCAAATCAACCTAATGAATTCGAAAATTATGAGCAATTAAAGGAAAGGATATTTTTTTTTGATTTTTGAATTTTATGAGGAAAGAGAAGAACACACAAAAGATACAAGACTTAAAATTTTTAGATCTAATGCTCCTTGTTTTTCGAAAATTTTGGAGGGAAAACACCAGAGAACACCAAACTTAAAAATTGTAAGATCAAAATACAAAGAAGACTCAAGAACGCCTTGAAAACTCACAAGAACAACAAGAATAAAATTCAAGGACTCAAGAACATAAAAAGAACACCAAACTTAAAACTTTTAGAAAACTAAAAATAAATTTTTGAAAATTAAAGAAAAATAACAAGAGAACACCAAACTTAAAAGTTTGACACAAGATTTAATCAAATAAAAATTATTTTTGAAAAAGTTTTAAAAGGAGGATACCCAATTACCAAGAACATAAGCACAACACTCTAGCCAACTGAGCTATAAATTTAACGTGTTTTAAAAAAGGTATTTAATGTATATAAATTTTTTGAATACTGATAAATTGAAAACGCACAAGAAAAACAAGAAAAGACACAGAACTGGAAAAACTAAAGATCAAACAAGAAAAATAGCAAGAACAACTTGAAGATCAAGAAAGAACAATGAACACAAATTCAAAAATTTAAAGAAAAATAAAAACATGCAATTGACACCAAACTTAAAATATGAAACTAAACTCAAACAGAAGACTAAATCATCAAGTTATTGGTTTTAAAAATTTTTGAAAATAATTTAGAAAAATAAAATAAGGATTTTAAAATTTTAACTAAAAACAATAATAAAAGACTCTAAACCAAAAAGAAAAATTTTTTGCTAATCTAAGCAACAAAATAAACCGTCAGTTGTCCATACTCAAACAATCCCCAGAAATGGCGCCAAATACTTGGTGCACGAATTGTAAACCACACTTTTCACAACTCGTACCACTAACCAGCAAGTGCACTGGGTCGTCCAAGTAATACCTTACGTGAGCAAGGGTCGATCCCACGGAGATTGTCGGCTTGAAGTAAGCTATGGTTATTTTGTAATTCTTAGTCAGGAAATCAATGATAAGAGTGATTATATTTATGAAGAGTAAAAAGCATAAATTAAATAGTACTTGTTATGCTGTAATGGAGAACAGATTGAGGTTTTATAGATGCTCTGTCTTCTGAATCTCTGCTTTCCTACTATCTTCTTCTTCACGCACGCAGGTATCCTTCCATGGCAAGCTATATGTTGGTAGATCACCGTTGTCAATGGCTACCATCCGTCCTCTCAGTGAAAATGGTCCAAATGCGCTGTCATCGCACGGCTAATCATCTGTCGATTCTCACTCATGTTGGAATAGGATCCATTGATCCTTTTGCGTCTGTCACTACGCCCATCACTCGTGAGTTTGAAGCTCGTCACAGTCATCCCATCCCAGATCCTACTCGGAATACCACAGACAAGGTTTAGACTTTCTGGATCTCAGGAATGGCCGCCAATAATCCTAGCCTATACCACGAAGACTCTGATCATGAACCAAGAGGCTAAGAGATACACACTCAATCTAAAGTAGAATGGAAGTGGTTGTCAGGCACGCGTTCATAGGTTGAGAAAGATGATGAGTGTCACGGATCATCACATTCATCACGGTTAAGTACAAGCGAGTATCTTAGAACAGAAACAAGCGTGATTGAATAGAAAACAGAAGTAATTGCATTAATTCATCGAGACACAGCTGAGCTCCTCACCCCAACCATGGGGATAAGAGACTCATACCGTAAAAAATACAATATGAAACATGTAAAATATCATGAGGTACAAAATAAATCTCTAAAAGTTGTTTAAATACTAAACTAGTAACCTAGGTTTACAGAAAATGAGTAAACTACGATAGATAGTGCAAAAATCCACTTTTGGGGCCCACCTGGTGTGTGCTGGGGCTGAGACTTGAGCTTTACACGTGTCTAGGCTGTTTCTGAAGTTGAACGCTAGGTTGTAACCTGTTTTGGGCGTTTAACTCCAACTTGTAACCTGTTTCTGGCGTTTAATGCCAGAATGGAACATGGAACTGGCGTTAAACGCCAATTTACGTCGTTTATCTTTGAGAAAAGTATGGACTATTATATATTTCTGGAAAGCCCTGGATGTCTGCTTTCCAACGTAATTGATAGCGCGCCATTTGGGTTTCTGTAGCTCCAGAAAATCCATTTCGAGTGCAGGGAGGTCAGAATCCAACAGCATCTGCAGTTCTTTTTCAGCCTCTGAATCAGATTTTGCTCATGTCGCTCAATTTCAGCCAGAAAATACCTGAAATCACAGAAAAACACAAAAACTCATAGTAAAGTCCAGAAATGTGAATTTTGCTTGAAAACTAATAAAAACATAGTAAAAACTAATTAAATTATACTAAAACCTACCTAAAAACAATGCCAAAAAGCGTATAAATTGTCCGCTCATCACTGCCACGAGTATAGGCGACGTGAATGCGTGGATCACGCGGACACGTGACCTGGAAAAAATGCAATCCGCACGAACGTGTGGACGAGGCTAACGCGTGACTTTGCAGCGACCTATACGTACCAGAAATCGCTGGGGGCGATTTCTGGGATGTTTTTGACCCAATTTTCGGCCCAGAAAACACAGATTAGAGGCTATAAAGTGGGAGAATTGATCCATTCATTCATACAACAAAAACAACATTCATATTCACAATTTTAGGTTTTAGATGTAGTTTCTAGAGAGAGAGGCTCTCTCCTCTCTCTTAGGATTTAGGATTTCTCTTAATTTTAGGATTGCTTCTTCATTCCAGGTTCAATGTTCCTTTAATTTAGCTTCTCTTCTACTTTTATTTACTCTAATGCTTTTACTTGTTAATTACTTATGTTTCCAAATTGGCTTATGAACCTTCCCATGTTAGATTTGAATTTATGTTTAAATGCAATTTGAGGTATTTCAGATTTATGATTGTTTTCTTCTATTTATGATATAAATAATTTAGATTTTTCCCCTTTTGGCTTTGGTTGAGTAATTGGTGACACTTGAGTTGTCAAACTCAGCTGTTGATTGAAAATTGGAAATTACTGATTGATTTGGATCCCTCTAAAGCTAGTCTTTCCATAGGAGTTGACTAGGACTTGAGGAATCAAATTGATTAGTCCACTTGACTTTCCTTTATTTAGTAAGGGTTAACTAAGTGGGAGCAATAACAATTCTCATCACATCTGATAAGGATAACTAGGATGGGATTTCCAGTTCTCATACTTTGCCAAGAGTTTTTCTAGTTATTAATTTACTTTAATTGTTGCCAGTTTATTTTTCTTGTTCTTTATTCAAAAACCCCAAAAAGATAATCTTCCATAACCAATAATAAATCACACCTCCCTGCAATTCCTTGAGAGACGACCCGATGTTTAAATACTTCGGTTATAAATTTTATTGGGTTTTGTTACTTGTGACAACCAAATTTTTTGTACGAAAGGATTCTCTGTTGGTTTAGAAACTACACTTACAACGTGATTATTTTTACAAAATTCTAAATTAGCAAGAATCAGTTCGTCACAGATCGAAAATGGTGAGGATTGTAGTTTGAGTGAGAGGTCATGAAGTGTGATTTGTGTGCAAAAGGGTCAATGGAAGGCTCTTTAACAGATTTGAGAAGGATTCGAGATTTACCTCTTTGAGCACAAGAAGGAGCAGACATAAGTTTAGGTCTGGTAGGTTCAGGCGCTGGTTCCTTAGCAGCCGGACGCTTCCCTTTTGAGGTGCTGGGCTTGGAAGGAGCGCTGGGTAGAGCGGTTGGCTTGAAGGAGGAAGGAGACCTTAAAGAGTTCTTTGTTCGAGCCATGGGATCTGTGCGAGGAAGAGATGTAGGTGGAAAAAGAGAAGGTGTAAAGGTATGGTCTTGAGAGCGTGTAGAGGGTTTCATTTTCGGTGGGAGCTTGAGAACCTTTTCACGAGGAGGCTTTTGAAGAATAGTTTTCTTCCTAATTTGGTTGAACCCTGGTTCCGAATGAAGAGGAGCACTAATGGTAGTAGGGAAGAAACGAGGGGTTAGTGGAAGGCTTTATGAAGAGAGAGGTACGGTAACTGCCACATGGAAATAGGTTTCTTAAAACCATGCTACTGCATCACCTTTGACTAGACTTTGAAAAGACTTGACATCACGAAAAGATGATTTGCTTTTTATTCAAAAATAAGAGTAAAACAAATTAATTTAAAAATAAAACCATTTTACTAAAAGACAAAAAAATGACACGTGTACAATGTAACACTCATTTGGGCCTAGAGATGGTAGTGTTTAAGGAAATATATTAGACCACACATAATCTGAATTTGATGGTTAGCCCAGATGATTTAGCACGTGCATTGGAGTCCAGAAAATGAAGTTCAGAAAAATGATTCTTCATGTGCCCAGAATTATGTTATCTCAACCTGAGAGACAAAAACTTCAACAAACACATTAGCAATGCGCAAACAATGAATCAAGACTTAAAATCCCTAGATTAGTTCTAAGCTTACAAAATTTGTCTTCAGCTAGAGGGTTGGTGAAAATATCTACTAATTGATCTTCTAATTTAACAAATTGAATGCTAATATTCCCTTTTTGAACATGTTCTCTTATTGAGTGAAATCTCACTTCAATATGTTTAGTTCTAGAGTGTAAAACTGGATTTTTGGAAATATTGATGGCACTCATGTTATCACATAACAAGAGAATATTTTCAGCATTTAATTTATGATCAACAAGTTGTGTTTTCAACCAAATAACCTGAGAACAACATGAAGAAGCAGCAATATACTCAGCCTCTACAGTGGACAAAGCCACTGTGGAGTGCTTCTTACTAGACCACACGTTTAGAGACTTTCCAAGAAAATAGCATATGCCTGAAGTGCTCCTTCTATCCACTCTATCTCCAGTAAAATCTGCATCACAATAACCAACTACAAAAAAACTCATCAATCTTAGGATACCATAAACAAAAATTGGGTGTGCCATGAACATATCTAATAATCTTTTTGGTGCGGAATTTATAGCCAAAAACTAACCGACAAGTGCACCGGGTCGTACCAAGTAATACCTCGGGTGAGTGAGGGTCGATCCCACGAGGATTGAAGGACTAAGCAGCAATGGTTGATTAATTTACTTAGTTAGACAAGTAGAAAATAGTGTTTGAGAGTTCAAAAGCATTAAACAGTAATTCAAAATATCAAAAGGCAAGCATATAAATAAGTTGGGAATAAAATATGGAGAAGGTAGTTATGGCTTCAGAGTTATCTATTTTCCAGATTGACTTTTCTTATTAATTTATTTTAATCATGCAATATTTAATTCATGGCAACTATATATGACTAGACCCTAATTCCTTAGACCTTTCTAGTCTCCTCTAAAATTCATCAACCGCCAATTCCTTGGTCTCTTAATTCCAATTAGAGGGTGAAGTTCAATTCTAGTTTATTTGTCACAGAAATCCTAATTACCCAAATATAAGAGGATTATATGTCACGTATCCCGTTAAGTCCAGATAATTAGAAATTTAGGAGAATATGTTTTCAAGCTGTTGTTCAAGTAAAGAGCTTTTCCAAGTTATACAAGAACTCAATTAGAAAGAGGGTCATACTTCCGTTCCACCCAAATTCATAAGATAAAGAACAAAAACAATTCTTAAATTATAAATCAGTACATGAATTAAAATAGAAAAATAATAGAATCAATCCATACAATAGACAGAGCTCCTAACCTTAATAGTGGAGGTTTTGTTGCTCATGGTTCAGAGAGAAAATAAGGATTGTAAATTGGGCTGAGATGGAATGAAAAGTGAACTAATGTTGGGAATCCCCCCGAAGAAAAGTTTCCTTTTTCTTTTATATCTAATCCTAATTAATTTAAAATCTATTTTCTAAAACTAAAATAATATCTTTTCCTTTTTTAAAATAAAAATTAAGTTTAAATCAGAATTAATTAAATAATCAGCGTTTTCTGCGTTTTCTGCACTTGGCGCATGTCACGCGTACGCGTCGATGGTTTTCTTCACATGTCATGCGTACGCGTTAAGTACGCGCACGCGTCGCTGAGAAAATCTCCAAATCACGTGGACGCGTCAGTTACGTGCACGCGTCACTCCTCGCTGTCATCTCCTTTAATTCTTGTGCTGATTCCATTTGTTCAAGCTTCCTCTCCATCCTTTAAGCCATTCCTGCCCTATATAGCCTTCTTCTCTTTTTCTGTGAAAGCTCCATCAAATCCAACCGAATGCTACCTAAAATAAACAGAATTGCACAAGCCTCAAAGTAGCATCTATAGTGGCTAAAAGATAATTAATTCTTAATTAAACTCAACAAATTAAATGCAAATTCACTAGGAAAAGATAGGAAAGATGCTCACGCATCACAACACCAAACTTGAATTGTTGCTTGTTGGTGCACGAAATTGTGATCACACTTTTCACAACTCTGCACAACTAACCAGCAAGTGCACAGGGTCGTCCAAGTAATAAAACCTTACGCGAGTAAGGGTTGATCTCACAGAGATTGTCGACTTGAAGCAAGCTATGGTCATCTTATAAATCTTAGTCAAGCGGATTCAAATGGTTATGGGGTTTTGATAATTAAAAGATAAATAAAACATAAAATAAAATAAAGATACTTATGTAATTCGTTGGTGGAAATTTCAGATAAGCATTTGGAGATGCTTTGTTGCTTCTGAACCTCTGCTTTCCTACTGTCTTTATCCAACCATGCGTGCTCCCTTCCATGGCAAGCTGTAGGATCCTCTCAAATGAAAAATACCAGGTACGGTTTCTGCACAGCTAATCAACTGTCGGATTTTTTGTCTCAGATAAAAAATACCAGGTACAGCTACCGCACGGCTAATCATCTGTCGGTTCTCACTAGCGTCAGAATAGGATCTCTCTATCCTTTTGCACACTGTCACTGTGCCCAACATTCGTGAGTTTGAAGCTCGTCACAGTCATCCCTTCCCAGATCCTACTCAGAATACCATAGACAAGGTTTAGACTTTCTGGATCTCAAGAATGCTGCCAATTGGTTCTAGCCTATACCATGAAGGTTCTAATCTCACGGATTCGAATGCTCTGTTGTCAGGAGAGGTGATGCAAATCGTGGATTAGAGACCCAAGAGATTATACTCCGGCTGTTGTCCAATGACTACGTTGAACATCATGTAGACCGCTTGTGGTTGTCAGGCACGCGGATCTTGGCTAAGCGAGTAACGAAGATAGTAGGTGATTGTCATGGGTCACTCCTTCATTCTGACTTAAATGAATTAAGTACGAGAGTATATCTTGGAGAATAAGTAAGTGTGAATTGAAAGAGAAACAATAGTACTTGCATTAATCCATGAAGAACAGCAGAGCTCCGCTCCTTAATCTATGAGGTGTAGAAACTCCACCGTAGAAAATACATAAGAAAAGGAGGTCTAGGCATGGCCGAATGGCCAGCCTTCAAAACGTAACATAAAAGTAAAAAGAGGGTTCCAACTATACAAATACAATAGTAAAAGTGCTATTTATACTAAACTAGTTACTAGGGATTACAGAAAATAAGTAACTAAGTGCAGAAATCCACTTCCGGGGCCCACTTGGTGTGTGCTTGGGATGAGCATTGAGCTTTACACGTGCATAGGCTATTTCTATAGTTAAACGCCAGCTTGGATGCCAGTTTGGGCGTTTAACTACAGTTCAGGTGTTAGTTTTAGCGTTTTACGTCAAAAAAGGTCTCCGGTGGGCGTTTGAACGCCAGTTTGGGCCATCAAAACTCGGGCAAAGTATGGAATATTATACATTGCTGGAAAGCCCAAGATGTCTATTTTCCAACGCAATTGAGTGTGCGCCAATTCGACTTCTGTAGCTCCAGAAAATCCACTTCGAGTGCAAGAGGGTCAGAATCCAACAACATCTGCAGTCCTTTCTCAGCCTCTGAATCAGATTTTTGCTCAGGTCCCTCAATTTCAGCCAGAAAATACCTGAAATTATAGAAAAACACACAAACTCATAGTAAAGTCCAAAAATGTGATTTTTGCATAAAAGCTAATAAAAATATAATAAAAAGTAACTAAAACATACTAAAAACTATGTAAAAAATAATGCCAAAAAGGGTATAAATTATCCGCTCATCACAACACCAAACTTAAATTGTTGCTTGTCCCCAAGCAACTAAAAACAAAATAGGATAAAAATAAGAGAATATACAATAAATTTCAAAATATCAATGAAGCTTAGTTCTAATTAGAAGAGCGGGACTAGTAGCCTTTTTGCTTCTGAATAGTTTTGGCATCTCACTTTATCCTTTGAAGTTCAGAATGATTAGCATCCATAGGAACTCAGAATTCAGATAATGTTATTGATTCTGTTAGTTCAGTATGTTGATTCTTAAACACAGCTACTTTATGAGTCTTGGCCGTGACCCTAAGCATTTTGTTTTCCAGTATTACCACCAGATACATAAATGCCACAGACATATAACTGGGTGAACCTTTTCAGATTGTGACTCAGCTTTGCTAGAGTCCCTAGTTAGAGGTGTCCAGAGCTTGGTGCACGAAATTGTGATCTCAGGCAACGGCGCCAAAAACTATGTACGCATGTCTTGATAAATCGTTTTTCATTCACAACTTCGATACAACTAACCAGCAAGTGCACTGGGTCGTCCAAGTAATAAACCTTACGTGAGTAAGGGTCGATCCCACGGAGATTGTTGGTATGAAGCAAGCTATGGTCACCTTGTAAATCTCAGTCAGGCGGATATAAAATAGTTATGGAGTTTTCGAAAATAAATAATAAAATAAGGATAGAAATAATTATGTAAATCATTGGTGAGAATTTCAAATAAGCGCATAGAGATGCTTTCGTTCCTCTGAACCTCTGCTTTCCTGCTGTCTTCATCCAATTAATCCTACTCCTTTCCATGGCTGGCTTTATGTAAGGATATCTCCATTGTCAATGGCTACTTTTGATCCTCTCTGAAAAATGGTCCGATGCGCTGTCACTGCATGGCTAATTATGTTACACGTGCAGAGGCTCTTTCTGGAGTTGAACGCCAGGTTGTAACGTGTTTCTGGCGTTTAACTCCAGACAGCAGCGTAGAACTGGCGTTCAACGCCCATTTGCGTCATCTAAACTCAGCTAAAGTATGGACTATCATATATTGCTGGAAAGCCCTGGATGTCTACTTTTCAACGCAATTCGAAGAGCGCCATTTTGAGTTCAGTAGATCCAGAAAATCCACTTTGAGTGCAGGGAGGTCAGAATCCAACAACATCAGCAGTCCTTCTTTAACCTCTGAATCTGATTTTTGCTCAAGTCCCTCAATTTCAGCCAGAAAATACTTGAAATCACAGAAAAACACACAAACTCATGGGATCCTTTTTATTTACCCTTGCCTTTTGGTTTTAAGGGTTATTGGCTTTTTGCTCTTGCCTCTTAGTTTTAAGAGCTTTTGGCTTTTTCTGCTTGCTTTTTCTTTTTATTTTTTTATTTTTTTCGCCTATATTTTTTTTTATTTTTTTTTCTGCAAGCTTTGTTCTTTGCTGCTTTTTCTTGCTTCAAGAATCATTTTTATGATTTTTCACTAGTGATCCATGCATTAGCATAGAACTCTTGAACCATTAGGATGCCGACTTGTTGGATGGGGTTTGTTAGAACTTCCCAACCTCTTCTTTGGATTTCATGTCGAATCTCCGGATACTCATTTCTCTTGAGCTTGAAAGGGACCTCGGGGATCACCTTCTTCTTGGCCACAACATCATAGAAGTGGTCTTGATGAGCTTTGGAGATGAATCTTTACATCTCCCATGACTCGGAGGTGGAAGCTTTTGTCTTCCCTTTCCCTTTTCTAGAGGATTCTCCGGTCTTGGGTGCCATCAATGGTAATGGAAAAACAAAAAGCTTATGCTTTTACCACACCAAACTTAGAATGTTGCTCGCCCTTCTTGGGCTGAGCTTGAATGTTACACGTGCAGAGGCTCTTTCTGGAGTTGAACGCCAGGTTGTAACGTGTTTCTGGCGTTCAACTCTGGTTTGTGACGTGTTTCTAGCTTTAACTCCAGACAGCAGCGTAGAACTGGCGTTCAACGCCCATTTGCGTCATCTAAACTCGGCCAAAGTATGGACTATTATATATTTCTGGAAAGCCCTGGATGTCTACTTTCCAACGCAATTGGAAGAGCTCCATTTTGAGTTCTATAGCTCCAGAAAATCCACTTTGAGTGCAGGGAGGTCAGAATCCAACAGCATCAGCAGTCCTTCTTTAACCTCTGAATCTGATTTTTGCTCAAGTCCCTCAATTTCAGCCAGAAAATACCTGAAATCACAGAAAAACACACAAACTCATAGTAAAGTCCAGAAATGTGAATTTAACATAAAAACTAATGAAAACATCCCTAAAAGTAACTAGATTCTACTAAAAACATACTAAAAACAATGCCTAAAAACATATAAAGAAGTGCTCTTGGTGCTTCATCCTTAGTTGCCCCATGTTGGAACTCAATTCTCCTAAATAAGTGTTGAGTTTCTCCCAATAGTTGTTTGGAGGAAAATGCATCCCTTGGGGTATCTCAAGGATTTCTTGATGAGGAACTTCCTCATGCTCTTGTTGAGGTCCATGAGTGGGCTCTCTTATTTGCTCCATCCTCTTTTTAGTGATGGGTTTGTCCTTTTCAATGAGGATGTCTTCTTCTATGACAATTCCAGCTGAATTGCATAGGTTACAGATGAGTCCAGGGAAGGCTAACCTTGCCAAAGTGGAGGGTTTGTCCGCCACCTTGTATAGTTCTAGAGGTATGATCTCATGAACTTCTACTTTCTCTCCATTCATGATACTATGGATCATGATAGCCCAGTCCACTGTAACTTCAGATCGGTTGCTAGTAGGAATGATAGAGCATTGGATGAACTCCAACCATCCTCTAGCCACGGGCTTGAGGTCAAGCCTTCTCAGTTGAACCGGCTTGCCTTTGGAGTCTCTCTTCCATTGAGCTCCTTCCACACAGATGTCCATGAGGACTTGGTCTAACCTTTGATAAAAGTTGACCCTTCTAGTTTAAGGATGAGGATCGCCTTGCATTATTGGAAAATTGAATGCTAACCTCACGGTTTTTGGACTGAAATCCAAGTATTTCCCCCGAATCATTGTGAGCCAATTCTTTGGGTTCTGGCTCACACTTTGATCATGGTTCTTGGTGATCCATGCATTAGCATAGAACTCTTGAACCATTAAGATTCTGACTTGTTGGATGGGGTTGGTGAGAGCTTCCCAACCTCTTCTTCGAACCTCACGTCAGATCTCCAGATATTCACTCTTTTTGAGCATGAAGGGGACTTCGGGGATCACCATTTTCTTGGCCACAACTTCATAGAAGTGGTCTTGATGGACCTTTGAGAGGAATCTCTCCATCTCCCATGACTCAGAGGTGGAAGCAATTGCCTTCCCTTTCCTCTTTATAGAGGTTTCTCCGGCCTTAGGTGCCATTAGTAGTTATGAAAAAACAAAAAGCAGAGCTTTTTCCCACACCAAACATAAAAGGTTTGCTCGTCCTCGAGCAAAAGAAGAAAGAAAGGAGTAGAAGAAGAAGAAATGGAGGAGATAGAGGGGTGTTTTGGTTTCAGCCAAGGGGGGTTTAAGTGTTTATGATGTGTGAAATGGAAGGTGGTTAGGAGGGGTTGGGTTTGGAAGGGAAATGTTTTGAATTTGAATGGTGAGGTAGGTGGTGTTTTATGATGGGTTTTTGGAGAATAGTGGATGGATGTGAGTGGTGAAGAGATTGTGGGGAAGAGGGTAGGATTTTATAGGTCAAGGGTATTTGGGGAAGAGTGTTATGGAGAGGTGTGAAGAGGAGAGAGAGTGAGTTGGGGTAGGTGGAGATCCTATGGGGTCCATAGATCCTGAGATGTCAAGGAATTCTGGTCCCTGCACCTTTCTGGTGTTTAAATGCCCTCTGTGTGCCATTTCTGGCGTTTAACGCCATCTCTACTACCTTTTCTGGCATTAAATGCCAGTCTGTCTGCCAATTCTGGCATTTAACGCCAGCCAGACACCAGACACCCTTTTCTAGCGTTAAACGCCAGTCTGTCTACCAATTCTGGCGTTTAACACCCAGAATGCTGCCAGATTGGGCGTTAAACGCCCATTCTGCTATCCTTACTGGCGTTTAAACGCCAGTAAGCCTGTCCTTCAGGGTGTGCTTTTTTTTATGCTATTTTTGAATCCGCTTTAATTCTGCAGCTATTTTTATGACTCCACATGATCATCAACCTAAAGAAAACATAACATGACAATAGAAAACAAATGCCTATATAAATAAATATAAATAAATAACATTGGTTCGCCTCCCAATAAGTGCTTCTTTAATGTCAATAGCTTGACAGTGAGCTCTTAGAGAGCTTCACAGAGACTCAGAGCTTAATGGTGGCCTCCCAACACCAAACTTAGAAGTTGAGTGTGGGGGCTCTGTTTGACTCTGTGTTAAGAGAAGCTTTTCATGCTTCTTCTTCATGGTTATAGAAGAATATCCTTGAGCCTTAAACACAAGGTAGTCCTCATTCAATTGAAGGACTAACTCTCCTCTGTCCACATCAATCACAGCTCTTGCTGTGGCTAGGAAGGGTCTTCCAAGAATAATGGATTCATCTTCATCCTTCCCAGTGTCTAGGATTATGCAATCAGCAGAGATGTACAGTCCTTCAACCTTCTCTAAGACATCCTCTACAAGTCCATAAGCCTATTTCATTTATTTGTCTGCCATTTCCAGTGAGATTCTTGCTGCTTGTACCTCAAAGAACCCTTGTTTCTCCATTACAGAGAGTGGCATAAGGTTTATTCCTGACCCCAGGTCACACAGAGCCTTCTCAAAGGTCATGGTGCCTATGGTATAGGGTATTAAGAACTTTCTGGGATCCGGTTTCTTCTGAGGTAATTTCAGTTGAACCAAAGCATTCAGTTCATTGATGAGCAATGAAGGTTCATACTTCCAAGTCTCATTACCAAATAACTTGGCATTCAGCTTTATGATTACTCCTAGATACTGAGCTACTTGCTCTTCAACAATATCTTCATCTTCTTCAGAGGAAGAATACTCATTAGAGCTCATGAATGGCAACAGTAAGTTCAGTGGAATCTCTATGATCTCTGTATGAGCCTCAGATTCCTTTGATTCCTCAATAGGAAAGTCCTTAGTGGTCAGTGGACGTCTATTGAGGTCTTCCTCACTAAAAATCACTGCCTTTTTCTCCTCTATAGGTACGACCACTTTGGGTATATTTATGGCCTTGCACTCTCTTTTGGGATTCTCTTCTGTATTGCTAGGGAGAGTACTAGGAGGAGTTTCAGTAACTCTTTTACTCAGCTGACCCACTTGTGCCTTCAAATTTCTGATGGAGGACCTTGTTTCAGTCATAAAAGTGAGAGTGGTCTTAGATAGATCAGAGACTATGGTTGCTAAGTCAGAAAGGCTCTGCTTAGAATTCTCTGTCTGTTGCTCAGAAGATGATGGAAAAGGCTTGCTATTGCCAAACCTATTTCTCCCACCATTATTATTATTAAAGCCTTATTGAGGCTTCTGTTGATCCTTCCATGAGAAATTTAGATAATTCATCCATGAAGGATTATAGGTGTTTCCATAGGATTCTCCCATGTAATTCACCTCTTCCATTGCAGGATTCTCAGTGTCATAAGCTTCTCCTTCCGAGGAGGCTTCTTTAGTACTGCCAGATGTGCAGCTTGCATTGCAGTCAGATTCTGAGAAATCATATTGGCTTGCTGAGTCAATATTTTGTTCTGAGCCAATATTGCATTCAGAGTATCAATCTCAAGAACTCCTTTCTTCTGAGTCATCCCATTATTCACAGGATTTCTTTCAGAAGTATACATGAACTGGTTATTTGCAACCATTTCAATGAGTTCCTGGGCTTCTGCAGGCATTTTCTTTAGATGAAGGGATCCACCAACAGAGTGGTCCAATGACATCTTGGACAATTCAGACAGACCATCATAGAATATACATAAGATGCTCCATTCTGAAAGCATGTCAGAAGGACACCTTCTGATCAATTGCTTGTATCTTTCCCAAGCTTCATAGAGGGATTCACCTTCCTTCTGTCTGAAGGTTTGGACTTCCACTCTAAGCTTGCTCAACTTTTGAGGTGGAAAAAATTTGGCCAAGAAAGCATTGACCAACTTTTCCCAAGAGTTCAGGCTTTTTTTCGGTTGTGAGTCTAACAATATCCTAGCCCTGTCTCTTACAGCAAAGGGAAAAAGCAGAAGTCTGTAGACCTCGGGATTAACCCAATTGGTCTTAACAGTGTGACAGATTTGTAAAAATTTAGCTAAGAACTGATGAGGATCTTCCAATGGAAGTCTATGAAACTTGCAATTCTGCTGCATCAGAGAAACTAATTAAGGCTTAAGCTCAAAGTTGTTTGCTCCAATTGCAGGAATTGAGATGCTTCTTCCATAGAAGTTGGAAGTTGGTGCAGTAAAGTCACCAAGCATCTTCCTTGCATCTCCACCATTGTTGTTGGGTTCGGCTGCCATGTCTGCTTCTTTTTTGAAATTTTCTGTAAGGTCCTCTCCGGAGTGTTGTGCTTTTGCTTCTCTTAGCTTCCTCTTCAGAGTCCTTTCAGGTTCAGGATCAGCTTCAACAAGAATGTCTTTATCCCTGTTCCTGCTCATATCAAAAAGAAGATAACAGAGAGAGAAGAGGAATCCTCTATGTCACAGTATAGAGATTTCTTTATGTGTCAGAGGAAAAGAAGAATAGAATGAAGAAGGAAGAAGAAGAAATTCGAACACACAGAGAGAGAGAGGGTTCGAATTATTAGATGAGTAGAAGAGAAGTGTTAGTAAATAAATAAAATAAATAGAAAGAGATGAGAGAGATAGAGTATTCGAATATTAATTAAAAGAAAAGAAAAATATTTTGTTTTTATTTTAATTATAAGTTAGAATCCAAAATTTAAGAAAAGAAATAAAATAAAATTAGAATTTAAAACAATTAGTTAATTAAAAAGAATTTTGAAAAAGTGGTTAGTTGTTTTCGAAAATGAGAAGTGAAAAAGTAATTAGGTGATTTTGAAAAAGATAAGAAATAGCAAACTTTTTTAAAATCAAAACAAACAAGTCAAGTGGTTAATTGAAAAAGATTTGAAAACAAATTTTGAAAAGATAAGAAGTTAGAAAAAGATTTTGAAATTAAGTTTTGAAAAAGATATGATTGAAATTTATTTTAAAAAAGATTTGAAAAAGAAATTTAAAAAGATTTGATTTTGAAAATTAAAGTTGATGACTTGACTAACAAGAAACTAAAAGATATTATTCTAGAATTTAAAGATTGAACCTTTCTTAACAGGAAATTAACAAACTTGAAATTTTTGAATCAAAATATTAATTGTTAATAAAGTTTTGGAAAATGTGAAATAAAAATAAGAAAAAATATTTTGAAAATTTATTTAAGAAATTCGAAAATATTGAGAAGGAAAATGAAAAAGATTTGATTTTTGAAAAAGATTTTGAAAAGATAAGATTTTTAAATTAAAAATTTGAC
The DNA here is from genome assembly GCF_000816755.2 of Arachis ipaensis. NCBI lineage: Eukaryota > Viridiplantae > Streptophyta > Magnoliopsida > Fabales > Fabaceae > Arachis > Arachis ipaensis. The sequence continues at coordinate 92,694,028 of NC_029794.2, forward strand.
TTGACTAACAAGAAACAACTAAATTTTAATTTTTTTTTTTACTAAATCAACCCAAAATTTCAAAATTTATGAGTAAAATAAGGGAAAGATATTATTTTTTATTTTTTTGAATTAATGAAGAGAGAGAAAAACAACAAAATGACACAAGACATAAGAATTCAAGATCAAAATAAATAATGCATGCAAGAACACTTTGAATGTCAAGATGAACACCAAGAACACTTTGAAGATCATGATAAACATCAAGAACATATTTTTGAAAATTTTTAAGTAGAAAACAAACACATGCAAGACACCAAACTTAAAAATTTTTAATGTTTAGACATTATGAATTCGAAAATGCATATGAAAAACAACAAAAGACACAAAACAAGAAAAATTAAAGATCAAACAAGGAAAATTATCAAGAACAACTTGAAGATCAAGAAAGAACACATGATGAATTTTCAAAAATTTTAAGAAAATTAAAAAGATGCAATTGACACCAAACTTAAAATTTGACACAAGACTCAAACAAGAAACACAAATTTTTTTTTCGAAATTATTTTGAAAAAAAGAAAATAAAGAAATTCAAAATTTTTAATAAGAATTCCAGGATTCATGCAATGTTAGTCTAAAGCTTCGGTCTAAAAGAATTAGACATGGCCACATGGCCAACAAAGCTTTAGCATAACAAATACAGACATGTCCTTTCTACAATGGAAAGTGAAAACCTCAGTCCAAAACATTAGACATGGCTTAATAGCCAGCCAGGCTTCAACATATCTCAAGAAGCTCTAGAATTCATTATTAAAAATTTTTATGAATTTTTCGAAAACTAAATTTTTTTTGTTTTTTTCGAAAATAAAATTAAAAAGCTTAAGCATAAAATAAAATTACCTAATCTAAGCAACAAGATGAACCATCAGTTGTCCAAACTCGAACAATCCTCAGCAACGGCGCCAAAAACTTGGTGCAAGAAATTGTGATCACACTTTTCACAACTCCGCACAACTAATCAGCAAGTGCACTGGGTCGTCCAAGTAATAAAACCTTACGCGAGTAAGGGTCGATCCTACAGAGATTGTCGGCTTGAAGCAAGCTATGATCATCCTGTAAATCTTAGTCAGGCCGATTCAAATGGTTATGGGGTTTTGATAATTAAAAGATAAATAAAACATAAAATAAAATAAAGATACTTATGTAATTCATTGGTGGGAATTTCAGATAAGCGTTTGGAGATGCTTTGTTGCTTCTAAACCTCTGCTTTCCTATTGTCTTCATCCAACCATGCATGCTCCCTTCCATGGAAAGCTGTAGGATCCTCTCGGATGAAAAATACCAGGTACGGTTTCTGCACGGCTAATCAACTGTCGGATTTCTCGTCTCGAATGAAAAATACCAGGTACAGCTACCGCACAGCTAATCATCTGCCGGTTCTCACTAGCGTCGGAATATGATCTCTCTATCCTTTTGCACACTGTCACCGTGTCCAACATTTGCGAGTTTGAAGCTCATCACAGTTATCCCTTTTCAGATCCTACTCGGAATACCACAGACAAGGTTTAGACTTTCTGGATCTCAAGAATGCTGCCAATTGGTTTTAGCCTATACCACGAAGGTTCTAATCTCACAGATTTGGATGCTCTGTTGTCAGGAGAGGTGATGCAAATCGTGGATTAGAGACCCAAGAGATTATACTCCGGCTGTCGTCCAATGACTACGTTGAACATCATGTAGACCGCTTGTGGTTGTCAGGCACGCGGATCTTGGCTAAGCAAGTAACGAAGATAGTGGGTGATTGTCACGGGTCACCTTTTCATTCTGACTTAACTGAATTAAGTACGAGAGTATATCTTGAAGAAGAAGTAAGCGTGAATTGAAAGAGAAACAATAGTACTTGCATTAATCCATGAAGAACAGCAGAGCTCCGCACCTTAATCTATGAGGTGTAGAAACTCCACCGTAGAAAATATATAAGAAAAGAAGGTCTAGGCATGGCCGAATGGCCAGCCTTCAAAACATAACATAAAAGTGAAAAGAGGGTTCCAACCATACGAATACAATAGTAAAAGTGATATTTATATTAAACTAGTTACTAGGGATTATAGAAAATAAGTAACTAAGTGCAAATAGTGCAGAAATCCACTTCCGGGGCGCACTTGGTGTGTGCTTGGGATGAGCATTGAGCTTTACACGTGCATAGGATATTTCTATAGTTAAATGCCAGCTTGGATGCCAGTTTTGGCGTTTAACTCCAGTTCTGGTGCCAGTTCTGGTGTTTTATGCCAGAAAGGGGTCTCTGGTGGGCGTTTGAATGCCAGTTTGGGCCATCAAATCTCGGGCAAAGTATGGAGTATTATACATTGCTGGAAAGCCCAAGATGTCTACTTTCAAACGCAATTGAGTGCGCGCCAATTAGACTTCTGTATCTCCAGAAAATCCACTTCGAATGCAGGAGGGTCAGAATCCAACAGCATCTGCATTCCTTTCTCAGTCTCTGAATCAGATTTTTGCTCAGGTCCCTCAATTTCAGCCAGAAAATACCTGAAATTATAGAAAAATACACAAACTCATAGTAAAGTCCAGAAATGTGATTTTTGCAGAAAAGCTAATAAAAATATAATAAAAAGTAACTAAAACATACTAAAAACTATGTAAAAAATAATGCCAAAAAGGGTATAAATTATCCGCTCATCACTTGTCCTCAAGCAACCAAAATTAGTACATGATTAAGATGTGAATTTTCATGAGAATGAGAGTTCGATTAAGCTCATGTCTCTTTTTATAGTGGGTTTACAACTGCAATCTTGAATAGTTTTGGCATCTCATTCTCATTTGAATTAGAAGGCTGTCACTATCATTTGGAATTAGAATCCGGATAATATTATGAATTCTCTGATCTTTTGTAACTCAATTTAACCCTTGAACACAGCAATTTTTCTTTGATTCTCTTTTCTTTGGTGCTTTTCACCTTGAGCCTAGCCGTGACTTTAAATGTTTTGTCTCAAGCTTCACTTGACACAGAAATACCATAAGCACTTAACTGTGGAACTCTCTTTAAGTTCTGATTTTCCTTTCAGTTACTCCCAGACAATGGTACTCAAAGCCTTTGGCATACTCTGTTAATTACAATTGATCTCGACTCTAAATGTTTTGTCTCAAGGATTACTTGACACAAGAACACCACAAGCATATGGCTAGGGAAACAACTCTTTGAGCTTTTAATCATGTCTGACCTCCCTAGTCATTGATGCTCAGAGCCTTGGACCTTGCTTTTATATCCCTTTTTTTTCTTTGCTATTTCTTTTGCTTCAAGGATTAAACTTTTACTTATTGCAGAGACTTCATAATAGTTCTCTAAATTCCTGTTCCTTGTACATCAACATTCTTTGATTCAAATTCAAATATGCACTGTTCATGTCATGCATTCAGAGTCACAAAAAATACCACCACATTTGAATAAATGAGACTACTTTAAAAATTAAACTCAATTTCTCATGCATTACATCTTTTTCTTATTTTTCTTTTGGATTCAAGCTCAGTGAGTAATACATGAGACACTTTTCAAAATTAAAAATGAATAACAGAATAAAAATAACTAATTTAACTGGAACCTAGGAATTAAAATAACAAAGGATCATGCAGAAACCAAGCAAAATAGAAGAAAACTGGAACATAACATAGTAAGAGTGGGAAGGAATATAGAATGAAAGGAACTCAACCACCTCAGTTATCCTAGCGGTCGTTTTATTCTTCAGGCTGTGTTCCTCCGTGAAGATGATTCGCCTCCCCTTGGTAACATTAAAATAAACAGCAAAACTATCAGCGAAGCGACAACACCAAACTTAAAGGTTTGCTTGTCCTCAAGAAAAGAAGAACTGAAAACAAAAACAAATAGTATGATGAAAGAAGAATAAAAGGATAAAAGAACAAGAGAGAATTAGGATTTGGGAGGGAGAGAGACTGAAAATCAAAACTGGGCGGCGAACTAGTGGAGTTGTGCAGCGCATGCGACGCGTACGCGTACAGCACACGTACACGTGGGTCGCCCGATTTTGAAAGTGACGCATAAGCGTTTGGCACGCGTACACGTGCCTTTGGTTTGTGCGAATCACGCGAAAGTGGCCGTGCGCACGCACAACTCTCTGTTCGCGTGGCCTGGGAACCACAATTCTCATATGACGCGTGCGCGTCATGCATGCGCACGTGTGGATGGCCATTTGTGGAAAGGATGCGCACGAGTCAGGGACACGTCGCGTGATCAAGTTTGTGCCTCTAGCACAATTTTAGCCCCAAGCCATCACAACTCTTTGCCCAAACACTCATTGACGCCGATTTTCAGGGTCATGCGTACGCGTCAAGGACGCGTGCGCGTGGGTGGTGAAAAGCGCAAACAACGCGCACGCATGAGGTACGCGTTTGCGTGGGCTTGTTTGTCTGTAAAACATAGTTCCAGCGCCACTCCTGCTCAACTCTCTATTGAAGTCTTTGGTGTTGCGTACTCATGCATGACGCGTACGCGTCAGCGATGCTTGCGCGTCGAACACCTCTCTTTTTTTTTTGAAGTGTTCGGTTCCTGTTCTAAAATAGCTGCATGATTAGAACACACGTAAAATGAAAGGAAAACATTAAAAACTCAATAAAAATCAAATAAATAAGAAAATCACTACTACAAAAAATAACTGAGGATACAAAATTATCAGGTTGGCTCCCGACAAGTGCTTCTTTACCGTCACTAGCTTGACGGTCAGCTCCTCTAAGGAGGAGGATCATAGGGGCTCAGCTCTTCACCCCTTACTTTGAACTTCTTTCTTGTGTCTCCATAAAGTAGCCCAAGATGCTCCAGCGAGAGGATTCTGTTTACTGTATAAATCCACACTGGATTTCGAGTCAACACAATTTTCATTCCTGGGGAGAAACTTTCAGTGGAGATCTTTTTGTTTCTCCATCCCCTGGGTATTTTCTTCTTTTTGGGAACCTCCTCCTTGGTGGATGCTGCATTCCCGAAACCAAACTTAGGTTTGATATCAGGAGGAATTTTATTGATTGTCACCAAAGGAGGTTTGAGCTGCAGACTATGCTGTCTGTCATCAAGGGGTTCTTGAAGGTTTGGAGTAATAAGCTCAGTCTGCATGCACCTCTCTTCTCTACTTGCTGAATGTATATCTTTGAAGACATGAAAGACCAATTGCTCATTATGCACTCTAAGCACTAATTCACCCACTTCTACATCAATTAGAGCTCTCCCAGTGGCTAGGAAAGGTCTTCCTAGGATTATAGAGGCATTCTCATCCTCCCCTATGTCAAGAATCACAAAATCTGCTAGGAAGAAGAACTTACCGACTTTGACCAAGATATTCTCCACTAATCCATATGCAGATTTCATAGATTTGTCTGCTATCTGTAATGCTATCCTTGTGGGTTGTGCCTCTTGGATTTGTAACTTCTTCATCACAGACAAGGGCATTAAATTGATGCTTGCTCCCAGATCACATAATGCTTTCTCAAAGGTTGTGCTCCCAATGGTGCATGAAATTTGGAAGCTCCCTGGATCTGGCATTTTCTTTGGCAAGTTATTCTGAATGATGGCACTGCATTCTTTAGTCAGGACCACTGTCTCATCTCCCTTGCTGATGGCTCCATTAAAATCCCATTAGGCGTAATTGAGGACATGATTGTCAAGGTTTGGCCATTTGCCTTTCCTACTGACTTTATAGTGCTGGAAATGGAGGAGCACAAGAGTGCAACTCTCATTCTAGGAAGACCTTTCCTAGAAACTGGACGAACCCTGATTGATGTCCAAAAAGGGGAGATAACCCTGAGAGTCAATAAGGATGAGTTTAAGTTAAATGTTGTCAAAGCTATGCAGCATCCAGACACATCAAAAGACTGCCTGAGTGGTGATATTATTGACTCCCTAGTGGAAGAGGTCAATATGACTGAGAGTCTTGAATCAGAGCTAGAGGACATTTTTAAAGATGTTCAGCTGATCTGGAGGAACCAGAGAAAACAGAAGAACCTCTGAAAACTCTTCAGGAAGAGGAGAAGCCTCCTAAACCTGAGCTCAAACCACTATCGCCATCCTGAAATATGCATTTCTGGGAGAAAATGACACTTTTTCCGTGATCATAAGCTCTGCTTTAGAGCCACAGGAAGAGAAAGCACTAATTCAGGTGCTAAGGACAAATAAGACAGCTCTTGGGTGGTCCATAAGTGATCTTAAGGGCATTAGCCCAGCCAGATGCACGCACAAGATCCTATTAGAGGATGATGCTAAGCCAGTAGTTCAACCACAGAGGCGGCTGAATCCAACCATGAAGGAAGTGGTGCAGAAAGAGGTCACTAAGTTACTAGAGGCTGGGATTATTTATCAATTTCTGATAGCCCCTGGGTGAGCCCTGTCCAAGTTGTCCCCAAGAAGGGAGGCACGACAGTGGTTCATAATGAAAAGAATGAACTGGTTCCTACAAGAACAGTTACAGGGTGGCGTATGTGTATTGACTACAGAAGACTCAATACAGCCACCAGAAAGGATCATTTTCCTTTACCATTCATAGACCAGATGCTAGAGAGACTAGCAGTCATGAATACTACTGCTTTTTGGATGGCTATTCAGGTTACAACCAAATTGTAGTAGATCCCCAGGACTAAGAGAAAACAGCATTCACATGTCCTTCTGGAGTATTTGCCTACAGAAGGATGCCATTTGGTTTGTGTAATGCACCTACAACCTTTTAGAGGTGCATGCTCTCTATCTTCTCTGATATGGTAGAGAAATTTCTGGAGGTCTTCATGGATGACTTCTCAGTATTTGGAGTCTCATTCAGCTCCTGTCTTGACCATCTAGCACTTATTCTGAAAAGGTGCCAAGAGACTAACCTGGTTTTAAACTGGGAGAAATGTCACTTTATGGTGACTGAAGGAATTGTCCTTGGGCACAAAATTTTGAACAAGGGAATAGAGGTGGATGAAGCTAAGGTAGAGTTAATTGAAAAATTACCACCACCTACCAATGTTAAGGCAATCAGAAGCTTTCTGGGGCATGCAGGATTTTATAGGAGGTTTATAAAGGATTTTTCAAAAATTGCAAAACCTCTGAGCAATCTGCTAGCTGCTGACATGCCATTTATCTTTGACACAAAGTGTCTGCAGGCGTTTGAGACTCTGAAAGCTAAGCTGGTCACATCACCAGTCATTTCTGCACCAGACTGGTCATTACTATTCGAACTAATGTGTGATGCCAGTGATCATGCCATTGGTGCAGTATTGGGACAGAGGCATAACAAGCTTCTGCACGTTATTTACTATGCTAGCCGTGTTTTGAATGATGCACAGAAGAATTACACAACCACAGAAAAGGAGTTACTTACAGTGGTTTATGCGATTGACAAGTTCAGATCTTATTTAGTGGGATCAAAAGTGATTGTGTACACTGACCATGCTGCTCCAAAATATCTCCTCACAAAGCAGGATTCAAAACCCAAACTCATAAGGTGGGTGTTGCTTCTGCAAGAGTTTGATATAGAAATAAGAGATAGAAAAGGGACAGAAAACCAAGTAGTAGATCACCTGTCCCGGATAGAACCAGTAGAAGGGGCGTCGCCTCCTCCTACTGAGATCTCTGAAACATTCTCGGATGAGCAACTCTTTGCTATTCAGGAAGTACCTTGGTTTGCAAACATTACAAACTATAAAGCTGTGAGATTCATACCCAAAGAGTACAGTAAGCACAAACATTATCTTGAAGGCAATGTTGAGCAAGAATGCTCAAAACTGAGACTAAATTAAAAGCTCAGTAAAAGTCCAGCTAAAGATAGTAAAAGAAGCGCTTATTGGGAGGCAACCCAATCTTATTTATCTATGATAATTAATTTTTCATTTTATTTTCCATTGTTAGTTTATGTTTTCTCTAGGTTGATGATCATGTGGAGTCACAAAAACAGCTGCAGAATTAAAGTGGAATAAAAAACAGCATAAAAAATAGCACACCTTGGAGGACAGGCTTACTGGCGTTTAAACGCCAGTGAGGATAGCATTCTGGGCGTTTAATGCCAGAAATGGCAGCATTCTGGGCGTTTAACGCCAGAAATGGCAGCATTCTGGGCGTTTAGAAAAATGCCCAGCAAAGAAGGAATCCTGGCGTTTAACGCCAGCCAGAGTATCTGGCTGGGCGTTAAACGCCCAAAATGGCCACCAGATGGGCGTTAAATGCCAGAATGGCTATCATTCTGGGCATTTAATGCCATCACAGCTAGGGTTCTATTTTCAAAAATTAATAATCTTTCCAATTCTTTTTTTAATTCTGTTTTTAATTCTTTTCAATTCCTTCCAAAACGTTTTCAAAACTTACACATCTTTTAAAATCTTCTTAATTTTTATTGTATACAGTAATAAGTTTTCAAAATTAATTGCATCATTCTTCTTCTACTCCCTTCTATCTTATTTTGCTCAAGGACGAGCAAAGTTTTTAAGTTTGGTGTGGAAAAGCTCAGCTTTTTTACTTTCCATAACCACTACTGGCACCTAAGGCCGGAGAAACCTCTAGGAAGAGGAAAGGGAAGGAAGTTTCTTCCAACTCCGAGTCATGAGAGATAGAGAGATTCATCTCAAAATCCCATCACTAGAAAGAGGATGGAGCAAACAAGAGAGCCCACTCATGGACCTCAACAAGAGCACTCAATTATCCTCCATAAACTCAGAGAGGACCAAAAGGCCATGAAAGAGGAGCAACAAAGGCAAGGAAGATATATTGAGGAGCTAAAGCACTCCATGGGATCTTCAAGAAGAAGAACTAGCCGCCATCACTAAGGTGGACCCGTTCTTTAATTTCCTTGTTCTTATTTTTCTATTTTTCAAATTCTATGCTCTATGTTTTGTCTATGTTTGTGTCTTTATTACATGATCATTAGTGTCTAGTGTCTATGTTTTAAAGCTATGAATGTCCTATGAATCCTTCACCTTTCTAAAATGAAAAATGTTTTTAATTGCAAAAGAACAAGAAGTATATGAATTTCGAATTCTATCTTAAAATTAGTTTAATTATTTTGATATGGTGGCAATACTTTTTGTTTTCTGGATGAATGCTTGAACAATGCATATTTTTGAATTTCTTGTTTATGAATGTTAAAATTGTTGGCTCTTGAAAGAATAATGAAAAAGGAAAAATGTTATTTGATAATATGAAAAATCATAAAATTGATTCTTGAAGCAAGAAAAAGTAGTGAAAAGCTTGCAAAAAAAAAAAAGAAAAGAAAAAAGTGGCAAAAAAAATAAATAAAAAAAGAAAGAAAACAGAAAAAGCCAATAACCCTTTAAACCAAAAGGCAAGGGTAAAAAGGATCCAAGGCTTTGTGCATTAATGGATAGGAGGGCCCAAAGGAATAAAATCCTGGCCTAAGCGGCTAAACCAAGCTGTCCCTAACCATGTGCTTGTGGCGTGAAGGTGTCAAGTGAAAAGCTTGAGACTGAGCGGTTAAAGTCATGGTCCAAAGCAAAAAAAAGAGTGTGCTTAAGAGCTCTAGGCACCTCTAACTGGGGACTCTAGCAAAGCTGAGTCACAATCTAAAAAGGTTCACCCAGTTATGTGTCTGTGGCATTTATGTATCCGGTGGTAATACTGGAAAACAAAATGCTTAGGGTCACGGCCAAGACTCATAAAGTAGCTGTGTTTAAGAATCAACATACTGAACTAACAGAATCAATAACATTATCTGAATTCTGAGTTCCTATGGATGCCAATCATTCTGAACTTCAAAGGATAAAGTGAGATGCCAAAACTATTCAGAAGCAAAAAGGCTACTAGTCCCGCTCTTCTAATTGGAACTAAGCTTCATTGATATTTTGAAATTTATTGTATATTCTCTTCTTTTTATCCTATTTTGTTTTTAGTTGCTTGGGGACAAACAACAATTTAAGTTTGGTGTTGTGATGAGCGGATAATTTATACCCTTTTTGGCATTGTTTTTAGTATGTTTTAGTCACTTTTTATTATATTTTTATTTGTTTTTATTCAAAAATCACATTTCTGGACTTTACTATGAGTTTGTGTATTTTTCTGTAATTTCAGGTATTTTCTGGCTGAAATTGAGGGACCTGAGCAAAAATCTGATTCAGAGGCTGAAAAAGGATTGCAGATGCTGTTGGATTCTGACCCTCCTGCACTCGAAATAGATTTTCTCGAGCTACGGAAGCCCAATTGGCACGCTCTCAATTGTGTTGGAAAGTAGACATCCTGGGCTTTCCAGCAATATTTAATAGTCCTTACTTTTCCCGAGAATTGATGGCCCAAACTGGCGTTCAAAGTCAGCCTAAAACTATCTGGCATAAAACGCCAGAACTAGCACCTTTTTCGGCGTTAAACGCCCATTTTGGCACCAGGGTGGCATTTAACACCAACTTTGGGCATATGCACGTGAAATCTTGGAAGCTCAGCCCAGACACGCACCAAGTGGGTCCCAGAAGTGGATTTCTGCACTATCTGCACTTAGTTACTCATTTTCTGTAAACCTAAGTTACTAGTCTAGTATAAAAACTACTTTTAGAGATTCATTTAGCACCTCATGAGATTTTTTTACACTTCATATTGTATCTTCTATGGCATGAGTCTCTAAACCCCATAGGTAGGGGTGAGGAGCTCTGCCGTGTTTCAATGGATTAATGTAATTACTACTGTTTTCTATTCAATCATGCTTGATTCTATTCTAAGATATTCACTCGTACTTCAATATGGAGAATATAATGATCCGTGACACTCATCATTATCCTCAACCCTATGAACGCGTGCCTGACAACCACTCCGTTCTATCTGAGCTCAATGTAGTCATTGGGCGACAGCTTGAGTGCATATCTCTTGGGTTTCTAATCCACGGACCGAGTCTGGAGGTTAGAACCTTCGTGGTATAGGCTAGAACCAATTGGTAGCATTCCTGGGATCCGAAAAGTCTAAACCTTGTCTGTGGTATTCCGAGTAAGATCCAGGAAGGGATGAATGTGACGAGCTTCAATCCTGCGAATGTTGGATGCAGTGACAGTGTGCAAAAGGACAAGGGTCCTATTCCGATGCTAGTGGGAACCGACAGATGATTAGCCGTGCAGTAGCTGTACATGGTAATTTTCATCCGAGACGAGAAATCCGATAGTTGATTAGCCGTTCAGAGATCATACCTGGTATTTTTCATCTGAGAGGATCATACAGCTTGCCATTGAAGGAAGCCATGCGTGTTTAGAGAAGAAGACAGTAGAAAAGCAGAGATTCAGATGACAGAGCATCTCCGGAACCTCAACCTGTTCCTCATTACCGAATCACAAGTACCTTTTATTTCATGTTATTTACTTTTCAGAAACAAAATCATTTTTATCATTAATCTCCTGACTAAGATTTACAAAATAACCATAACTTGCTTCAAGCCGACAATCTCTGTGGGATCGACCTTTACTCAGGTAAGCTATTACTTGGACGACCCAGTGCACTTGCTGGTTAGTTGTGCGGAGTTGTGAAAAGTGTAATCACAATTTCATGCACTGTGGCGCCAAACTTGGAGATTGTCAAGTTTGGCGCCACCTTCTTGGATTGCTCAGACTCCATTTCTTCCTTCTAAACTCTGTCAAATCTATCCGAACACTACCTGAAATAAACCAAGTTGCACACAACTAAAGTCGTGTTCATAGTGGCTTAAATACCTAATTCTTGATTAAACTTAACAAATTCAAATGCAAATTCACTAGAAAAAGATAAGAGAAATGCTCACGCATCACAACACCAAACTTGAATTGTTGCTTGTCCTCAAGCAACTGAAAACAATATAAACTCTAGATGTGAATTTTCATGAGAGTTGAGTGCTCAATTAAGCTCCTGTCTATCTCAAAGTGGGATTAACAACACTGAAACCTTGAATAGTTTCGGCATCTCACTATCCTTTGAATCTTAGGAATGTCAATGTCATTTGGGATTAGAATCTGGATAATATTATGAATTCTCTTGCCTTTTTACTTCGGATTAATCCTTAAACACATCATTTTTCTTTTCTTTTCTTTGATGCTTTTCATCTTGAGCCTAGACGTGACTTTAAATGTTTTATCTCAAGCTTTACTTGACATAAAAATACCACAAGCACTTAACTGGGGAACTCCTTGAGTTCTAATTTCTCTTTCAATTACTCCTAAACAGTGGTGCTCAAAGCCTTTGACATACTCTGTATTTACACTTGGTCTCGACTCTTAGTGCTCTATCTCAAAGATTAATTGATACGTTCACACCACAAGCATGTGGCTAGGAAAACAACTCTTTAAGCTTTTAATCATACTTGACCTTCCTAGCCATTGATGCTCAGAGCCTTGGACCTTGCCTTTTATTTTCTTTTTCTTTTTGCTATTTTTTTTCAAGGATTAATTTCTTGTTTAATTTAAAGAATTCATAATAGTTCTCTAAATCCCTATTCGTCATGCATCAACATCCTTTGATCCAAATTCAAATATGCACTGTTCATAGCATGCATTCAGAGTCATAGATAACACCTCCATATTTAAGTAAATAAGACTACTCTTAAATATAGACTCAATTTCTCATGCAATACATCACTTTTTTTTAGATTTAAGCTCAGTGAGCAGTATATGAGATGTCTTTTCAAATTGAAAATAAACAGCTACATTAAACTAAAACATAGGAAATGCAAAATACTAGAGATCATGCAACAGAATAAGCAAAGCAATAGAAAATAGGAATATAACATAATAGTAATGGAAGGAAATAGGAAGTGAAAAAGGAACTAAACCACCTTAGTCACCCTGGTGGGTCTCTCTCCTCAGGTTGCGGTCCATATGGTCCTCTCAAGTCCCCAAAGTCATGTCTCAGCTGAAAAAGCTCATGGCACTGAGTATCTTTCTCTGCCAGTAACTGATGGAGAAGAGTGATGTGACTGTCCTGTACTGCTCTCATCTGATCGAAGGAGGAAGTACGCTGCTCCCAATGGATATCCTGTGTCATCCTCATCTGCTCAAGAGAGGATGTGAGCTACTGCCAATACTGCTGAGGCAGAAAATAGTGTCCTTGAGGTGGGGGAGGCTGGTCCTGCTAAGTCTCCTCTTCGGCTTGCTCTCCCCTGTGGACCCTCTGGTATTCCCTGATATATTCTATAGTATTTTTGGTGATAGGCCTCTCCAATGGAATAGAAAAATCATTTTCAACCTTCACCCTAGCGGCTTCATAGAGGCGGTAGATAAGATGTGGGAAGCCCAATCTGGCATATGTAGAGGAGTTGGAGGCAATGCTATAAACCTGTTGTGCAATGATGTCCTCTACCTTCACCTCCTCTCCCTTCATAATGCGATGAATCATAATAGCTCGGTCCACAGTGCATTCGGACCAGTTGCTAAAAGGCATGATAGACCTCCGGATAAAGTCTAGCCATCCCCTAGTCAAAGGAAGAAGGTCACTGCTCTTAAGTTGGTATGGTTTCCCTTTTGAACTTATTCTCCACTGGGCCCCTGGAATGCATATCTCAGCAAGAACTTGGTCTAATTGCATATCTTTGTTCACCCTCTCGCTGTAGCATTCTGATACGTGAAAATCTTATGCCCATTTTTTGCTTATTTTCTAGTTAAATTTAGTTAGAATTTAGTAAGTTTAATTATATTTTAGTGTTAAGATCCTTTTTGGATGCTACTTTGAGTTGTTATGGTGTTTTTATTATTTCAGGTGAACTTCGGGCAAATTTGGCAGCATTTTGTGCAAAAATGAGGAAGAAAGTGGATGTTGTCAACCCTGACCTCCTTGCACTCCAATGAGCATAACTTGAGCTATAGAGATCCAATTAACATTGTTCGAATACTGTTGAAAAGCTAACTTCCAGAGATTTCCAACGATATATAATAATCTATACTTTTCTTCTAGAATCATTGCCTTGAAGGGAGCTAAACACCGAGCCTGGCATTTAGCGCTCAAGAAGACAGAACCGAATGGGAACTCACTGCCAATTCTGGCGTTGAATGCCAATTCTGGCGTTGAATGCCAATTCTGACGCTAAACGGCAATAGTGCGGGTCAACCTCACCCAAATGAGCATCTTTAACCAGATTTAGCTTTTAATTATTATTTTATCTTTTATTTTTATTATTTTTATTTACAAATAAAATCTTTTAGATCTAGAATTTATTATTTTATTTTAGTTTCAAATCAAAATTAGGTTAGATATAAAAGAAAAAAGATTTAGCCCTTGGGGCTCACTTCTCCCAGAGTGGGAACTTCTCGCATCTGCACTTTCACACTTTTCAGAACCCCTATTTTCTCTGTAAGTCTTGAGCCACTAAACCTCCTTGGTTAAGATTAGGAGCTCTGTTTATTTCTATGGACTAAGACTATTACTTTTCTATTTTAATTAATGTATTAATTCAGTTTTAAGGATTATCTTTGTTCTTCATTTTATGAATCTGGGTGGAACAAAAGTACGACCCTTATTCTATATGCGTTCTTGTGATCCTTGGAAGAGGTCTCTCACTTGAACAACAACTTGAAAGTAAATTCCTCCTAAACTACTAATTACTTGAACTAATCGAGATACGTGACATACCTTAGCTTTGGGTAATTAGGGTTTTTGTAGCCGTAAACTAGAATTGGACTTAATGCTCTAATCGGAATCAAGTGACCAAGACATTGGCGGTTGATGAACGTTAGATAAGACTAAATCACTAAGACATTAGGGTTTAGTCAATTACAGTTTGTCATGAAATGAATCTTGCATGATTAAAATAGTTGGTAGGAAAACTTAATCCGAAAAAGTAAACATCTCCGATACCTTAATTGTTTTCTCTCATTGATTTCTCACTAAACCTCTTAATTGTTTTCTTTATTCCTTGAATTTTTGTTTAGTGCTTTTAAACTTCAAAACAACCACTTTCTACTTGCTTGACTAAGCCAATCATTCAACCATTGTTGCTCAGTCCATCAATCTTCATAGGATCGACCCTCACTCACCTGAGGTATTACTTGGATGACCCGGTGCACTTGCCAGTTTAGTTGTAGATATTCTAAAAATCCACACCATATTCTGCCATATGATTAGGGTATGGCAAATGGAAGGCCTGTCGGATGCTCCTTGGACTGAAGTCTAGGATCCTTCCTCTCACAAAACTTTCGTGGTTCTTCTCATTGACTCAAATGACATCCTTGTAAGTGATCTAAAGATTGCCATAAAATTCTTGAACCATTAATTGTCCGACCTCAGTGTGCGTGTTGCACAGAAATTGCCACCGTCGCCTATGAATTTGGAACTAGAATTCCGGATACTCATCCAGTTGAAGTGCAATTTTTACTTCCGAAATCACAGTCCTATTGATAGTGACCTCATAAAAATGTTTTCAAGTAATTTGGAGCAGAATCTCCTTGGATCATAAGAATCGGTGGCCTGTTCCTTTCCTTTCCTCTTTCTTGAGGTCTAAGTGTTCTTCGGTGCCATGGAATAAAAATAGAACAAGCGAAGCGACAGCGTGCAACACAAAACTTGAATGTTTGCTCGCCCTCGAGCAAAATAAAATAGAGCAAGGAGGAAGAAAGAAGGATAAGAGGCGTGGAGGGAAAAATAAAATAAATAGAACGAAGGTGAAATTAGAATGAAGAAGAAGGATTGTAAAAGGGAAGAAGGAAAGAAAGTAAAATTAAGGGAGGAGATGAGGAATATGGGGGTTGGTTGGGAGGATCACGGGGGCAGGGGGAATATTTTGTGAAGGATT
>NC_029794.2:92709976-92743004 GCF_000816755.2 Arachis ipaensis
GGGTTAATATATATATAGAGAGGGGGGGAGAGGGTACGTGTGTTAGTGCAGGTTGGTGGGGTGTGGGGTCAAAGGGAGGGAATTGAGTGTGTGAAAAAAGAAAGGGAAAATAAAAAGGGAATAAGGAGGAAGGGGGATTTAGTTCGGTCAAAGGTAGGGGTATGGGAAAGGGATTTGTGATGGGAGTGGAGGGAGTTATGGGGAAGGGAAAAAGGAAGTTGAAATGGGATTGTGGAGGGGATTTGGGGAAGGTAACTATCAGGATTGAGGGATTAAGGACGAATCAGTAGGATTCGTTTTCAAAATATCCAAGATTTGGCTCGAAGAACTTAAAATGGGGAAGCTGGTGCCAAACTTGGGAAAGGTGGTGCTTGGTGCCGCATTCCCTACAAGTGATACCCTCAAAGAAGCCTCTCCTGGTGCCAAACGCCAGTGACGCGGCGTTTGGTGCCCAAAAGCAATTTTTTTTATAGAATTGATGTCGTAGGTGGTCCGAAACGCTAGGGGGGGGCCAAGTTTGGCGCCACCCTGGCAGAGAGAATTCACTTGTTTTCTTCATTGGTGGCCCCAAACTTCAGGAATCCAAGTTTGGCGCCAGCCCTCCAGGGAAAATCCACTTGTTCTGCGTAGCTCCTGTCGCCAAACTTGAGAATTCATGAAGATCCAATTCCTCTCTCGATGGTAATTGGATCTATGAAACACAAAGGCTTTCTCTTAGGATACCAAACACTTGAAGAGAGAAGAAGAAAATGGCATTATTTTATTGAATCAAACAGAGCTCCTCCCCCTAATGAAGTGGGGTTTAGTGAGTCATGGCTCTCATTACAAAATAAATTCAAAATTTAAAAGCTGAAAATTAAACTAAAAGCTAGAAAAATAAAATCTAAGTACAAGCAAAGTATGAAAAGTGATGTGTGTGTCCCCTCTCCCGGGACCCCCCTTTGAAGTTCAAAGTACCACCTATTTATACTAATTCTCTAGCTCTTTGGATGGCTTTGGATCATGCTTTCAAAGTGAGGAGTGGGCTTTGTTGGATTTGGACTTGAAGGTATTTTGGGCACTTAGCGTTGGTGAGCAAGAGTTGGCATTGCTGAAGTAGCATTGGCGTTACTAACGATGTCCCTGGCGTTGCTGAGGCTAGCGTTAGCATTGTTAACGCTTTCACACTCACGCGTACGTGTCACCCATGCGTACACATCAATAATGTTTTTGGCTCTTATCACGCGTATGCGTCAGTCATGCGTACGCGTGGTCTTCATTCGCTGGTGTTGTGGAGGTAATGTTAGCGTTAACAACGCTCAAAATAATGCTCCCAGACTCCACTTAGCATTTTTCACCCAACGTTAGCATTGCCCATAATCCTTGTCACGCATACGCGTAGCCCATGCGTACGCATGACCTTGTAGAGATACCCTTCTGATGCGTACGTGTTTCCCACGCGTACGCGTGGCTTGCGAAATTTCCCAGAATTGTTATCGTAGGGGCATAGTGTTAGCGTTAATAACGCTAAAGCATGCATGCAGACCTCATCCCTGGCATTTGTGAGGGTCAAGTTAGCACCAATAACGCTATGCCTCTTTTCCTCCCTGGTGTTAGTGGCATGCAACGTTGGCGTTGCTAACACTCTCCCCTGGCATTTGTGAAGCAACGTTAGCGTTGCTAACGCTATGCTTCTTGCCTTCCCTTGTTTCTTCTCTGCTTCACTTGTCATTAACCACAACAATTGCATCAAAGCTTGCCATTCCATGAATAATCACAAGACATTTCATTCATTTAAAAGCAATATCATCTTCTTGTATTATTTTCATGAAATGACCACTATTCAACTAGTACTTGATGTATCAAAGCATGTAGAAATAAATCATTCAATTGATTGTTTATTAATAAGGAAAATGCATGAAAACAAATTAAAAGCTACTAAAAATAATAAGAAAAACCATCAATGATGCATATGCATCACAACACTAAACTTAAACCTTGCTTGTCCCCAAGCAAGAAAATAACTATGCACAAAGGTTTCTTTTATTTGGAATGGGTTGAAGAATTTCTTATGATGCCTTAGTGAGTGAAGTGATTAAGTGATAGTGGGGTGAACTCTAATTGATTTTCTCATGCAAGGGTTCCAGTGCTTATTAGTCCTTACATTTTGGGAGTCTTAGATCTTAAGGATTCCATTCATATTATATTATGGAGGTCTCTTTATAGATTGTCACCTTGAAGCAACACTTATTTTCTTACATTCTTCTTTTCTTTTTATATGTTGGCCTCGACTCTAAGTGTCATGTCTCAAAGCGGCTCTTAAGATAAGCTTTCAATCAGTATTCCTAAACCAGTTGGTTTAAGATACTAGGTGTTGAAGCACCCCTTAGGATTTACTTGCTCAAGTCTCTCTCTTTGACACAAGTCTACCACAAGCATTTAACTAGGACAATAACTCTTTGAGTCTTTATTTCTTTCTTTTTCTTCCTGGTAATTAATGCTCAGAGCCTTGGGCTTGTTCTTTATTTTTCTTTTCTTTTTTCTTTATGCATTTTCTTTTTTTTTTTCTACTGCTTCTTGGATATTAAGATTTTTGAGAACTTCCTTAATACTTATCTGAACTTCATTCCATGTATATAAGCTCCCATGCAAGTTTTCATAAACATGAAATCTCAATACACAGTCACACAATCAGAACCTCCACTTCTCTCAATCTTTTGCTTGCCTCAAAAATTATAAAATTTCTCAATCTTTCCTTTCAAAGAATTATTCTCTGTTGTATTCTTAGAGGTACTGGGTGCAAGCAAAATTTCAAGAGTATGGTGCTATGAGATGTCATGCATCATGTTTATTGAGCTAAAAGAAAACTAAACTAAACAAAACAGGGGCACAGTAGCACTTTCAATTTACAACAATTTGAACAAAAGACAATCACTTAACAATACAACCTTTTGTTGCCTACTTGCTTTACTCCTTATCACCATCAGTGTTGGTCTTTGTATCCTTCTTTGTCTCTTTGGGTGATGATGTATGATCCTCTGTAGGGATGAGGTGACTGCCTACAACAGACTTTGAAAGTTGCTTGTCCCCAAGCACTTGAAAGATAGTTATCATGCATGTATGCTTATGACTTCGTGAACTAAAAATGGTGTCTGGACACCAAACTTAGTCTTTTACTTATTTCTATATGCAAAAACAGAGTGCATACTTCATCTTTTTATGCATGCATGAAACTACATATGCTTTGCTTCTATGGGAGAATTAAACTATAGAACTAGAAAGTACACAAGTGATATGCAAGATTAATTGATTTCTATGATTGTTTGGAATTTGTGATTGTTCATGATTGTCTCAAGGGTTACTTTGTGCTCGAGTGATTGATGAATGAATTTTTCATATGGTTTAGAATTTCATAAATGAAATCTCATTGCAAGTATAGTTTCTAAACTAACAAATAATCCTCTCATGCAAAAAATTGTTTGTCACAAGTACAAACCCTAATAAAAATATAAACTGAAGTATTCAAATATCGGGTTGTCTCTCAAAGGAATTGCAGGGAAGTGTTCTTGCTATTGGTTATGGATAGTATATTTTGGGATTTTGGATAAGGAACATGAAAGATAATTACAAGAAAGTAAATGAAATTTAAATGATAAAAAGGTCTTGGCAAGGGTTGATGGTTAAGGATCTTTATCATTGTTACTAACCACAACATGATAATTGTAAGGATCAATCTCATTAAGTCATCCTCTAACAAGTGAAGGAAAGTCAAATGAGCTACACCAATCCTAATCCATAAGTCCTAACCACTCCCTAATTAACTTAGTCAGAGCTAGAGTCAATGGACACCAATTATCAAGACTTGGACATTAGTAACTCAATTTCACCTAAGTTACCATCCCAAGCCAAGAACACAAAAATCTACTCTAACATCCTTCCAAGCATTTAGTCAAACACTTGGAAGGCATAAAAGAAAAGAAAGATAAAATTTCAAGAAAAGTAAATCTACTCTACCAATTGCAAGGAAATTAACGACAACAATTCAGATCAACAATAAAAGAAATCAAGCATAAATTGCATTAAAGAAAAGTAGAAGAAACAAGAGTGCATCAACAATAAGGTAAACAATTACAAGAATTCAAATACTAAACTAGGAAAGCAAAGGTAGAGGAACAAGAAATTAGAAAGGAAAAGTAAATCAAAGCATGAATTAAACCTAGATCTAAGAAATCCTAATCTACATCTAACCTAATTCTAGAGGGGAGAGCTTCTCTCTCTAGAAACTAACTAAAACATGATGAAAACTCAACTATGTGCTCTCCCCACTTGACTCCTCTTGATTTCTGCATGTAATAGGCTCTAGAATGAGTTGGATTTGTGCCTGGAAAGCTCAAAAATCGCCCCCAGCGTTTTCACTTTAATGAGGTCACGTGCGAGCTGCGATGCATACGCATGGGTCACGCGTACGCGTCGATTGGCATTTTTGCTTTCCACGCGTACGCATCATGTCATGTGTACGCGTCGCCATGCGACTCCATATTCATGCGTGCGCGTCGATAAATTGATAAACCGCTATTTTATGGTTTATCTTGTACTCAATTGAGTGGTTTTTATTAACTCTTTACCCACTTATTCATACTATTTGCATGGTTTTACATTTGCCTTCCTAATTATGTGCTATGATTGAAAACATGCTTCTTTGGTCTTAATTTTGATATATTTAATCCTCTCTTATTTCCATTAGATACCTTGATATGTGTGTTAAGTGATTTCAGGATTTACAGGGCAGGAATGGCTTAGAGGATGGAAAGGAAGCATGCAAAAGTGGAAGGAATACAAGAAACTGAAGGAACTGCTAAAGCTGTCCAGCCTGACCTCTTCGCACTCAAACGGCTATAACTTTAGCTACAGAGGTCCAAATGACGCGGTTCTAGTTGCGTTGGAAAGCTAACGTCTGGGACTTCGATTTGATATATAATATGCCATTGTTTCTTTGACGCTAGGTGATGCAACCGCGTGCTTCATGCGGACACATCGCAGTGACGAAAAACCAGCGTGGCAGATTTCTTCTCCGGCGTTTCTGGGCTGTTTTTGACCCAGTTTGCGGCCCAGAAAATACAGATTAGAGGCTATAAAGTGGGGGAATCCATTCATTCATAACAACAAGCTTTCATAATTCACTTTTCATAGTTTTAGATGTAGTTTTTAGAGAGAGAGGTTCTCTCCTCTCTCTTAGGATTAGGATTTAGGATTTCTCTTAGTTTTAGGAGTGACTCTCAATTCAGGTTCAATGTTCTTCAATTTATATTTCTCTTCTACTTTTAGATACTCTAATACTTTTATTTGTTAATTACTTATGTTGCCCATTTGATTCATAAATCTTTCATGTTAGATTGGATTGCTTTTATTAATATAATTTGAGGTATTTTAGACTTATGATTGCTTTCTTTAATTTATTAATGCTCTTTGTTTATCCAAATTATTTTCATTCAAGTAGACTTTTTTCCCTTTTGGCTTTGGTTGAGTCATTGGAGACACTTGAGTTATAAGGTTCTCTCCTCTCTCTTAGGATTAGGATTTAGGATTTCTCTTAGTTTTAGGAGTGACTCTCAATCCAGGTTCAATGTTCTTCAATTTATATTTCTCTTCTACTTTTAGATACTCTAATACTTTTATTTGTTAATTACTTATGTTGCCCATTTGATTCATAAATCTTTCATGTTAGATTGGATTGCTTTTATTAATATAATTTGAGGTATTTCAGACTTATGATTGCTTTCTTTAATTTATTAATGCTCTTTGTTTATCCAAATTATTTTCATTCAAGTAGACTTTTTTCCCTTTTGGCTTTGGTTGAGTCATTGGAGACACTTGAGTTATAAAACTCATTGTTGATTGAAAATTGGATTTCTTCATTTCATTAATTCAAGTTCCAATAACTCTAGCCTTTCCCAAGGAAAGACTAGGACCTGAGGAATCAAAATTAATTCATCCACTTAACATACCTTCATAGTTAGAGGTTAACAAAGTGGGAGAAAAAAATCCAATTCTCATCACAATTGATAAGGATAACTAGGATAGGAATTCTGATTTTCATACCTTGCCAACAGTTTATTTTATTATTATTATTTTATTTTTCTTATCATTCAACATACTGCTTCCTTACTTTATAAAACCCCTAATTTACAAGATTCATAACCAATAATAAGAACATACCTCCCTGCAATTCCTTGAGAAGACGACCCGAGGTTTAAATACTCGGTTATCAATTTTAAAAGGGGTTTGTTACTTGTAACAACCAAAACGTTTGTATGAAAGGACTTTTGAAGGTTTAGAAACTATACTTGCAACGAGGATTTATCCGCAAATTTCTAGACCACGCAAAAGTTCTCTCATCATAAATGCACCCCAAAATCCTTGATTTTTCCATGATTTCTACACTTTGCATGCTTTTCTCTTTATTCTTTTGATCCATTCCTAGCCTTTTGAACCTGAATTCACTAATAAACACATCAAGGCATCTAGTGGAATCAAAGGTGAACTAAAATTAACCAATTAAGGTCTTAAAAAGCATGTTTTCACTCTTAAGCACAAATTAGGAAGAATATACAAAATCATGCTATATTAGTGAATAAATGTGGGAAAAGGTGATAAAATCCCCTAAATTCAAGATAAAATACACCACGAAATAATGGTGCATCAGTGATGTTAATGGTGGAACACCAAACTTAATATCATACATTCATCCTTGATTTTGTTTCTTTGTTAGCACCATCACATTAGTGTGCAACACCAAACTTAATTCCTTGTAATACACAGAAATTTAACTAATCATTTATTCTGAAAAGAGTATGAAAAAGTTAACTAAGGTTGGGTTGCCTCCCAGCAACCGCTTCTTTAATGTCATTAGCTTGACGGTTGTCCCTTGTTAGGGAGGATAATGGTCATTGGTGCACGAAATTGTGATCACACTTTTCATAACTCCACACAACTAACCAGCAAGTGCACTGGGTCGTCCAAGTAATAAAACCTTACGCGAGTAAGGGTCGATCCCACAGAGATTGTTGGCTTGAAGCAAGCTATGGTCATCCTGTAAATCTTAGTCAGGCAGATTCAAATGGTTATGGGGTTTTGATAATTAAAAGATAAATAAAACATAAAATCGAATAAAGATACTTATGTAATTCATTAGTGGGAATTTCAAATAAGCGTTTGGAGATGCTTTGTTGCTTCTGAACCTCTGCTTTCCTACTGTCTTCATCCAACCATGCGTGCTCCCTTCCATGGCAAGCTGTAGGATTCTCTCGGATGAAAAATACCAGGTACGGTTTCTGCACGGCTAATCAACTGTCGAATTTCTCGTCTCGGATGAAAAATACCAGGTACAGCTACCGCACGGCTAATCATCTGTCGGTTCTCACTAGCGTTGGAATAGGATCTCTCTATCCTTTTGCACACTGTCACTGTGCCCAACATTCGCGAGTTTGAAGCTCGTCATAGTCATCCCTTCCCAGATCCTACTCGGAATACCACAGACAAGGTTTAGACTTTCCGGATCTCAGGAATGCTGCCAATTGGTTCTAGCCTATACCACGAAGGTTCTAATCTCACGGATTCGGATGCTCTATTGTTAGGAGAGGCGATGAAAATTGTGGATTAGAGACCCAAGAGATTATACTCCGGCTGTCGTCCAATGACTACGTTGAACATCATGTAGACCGCTTGTGGTTGTCAGGCACGCGGATCTTGGCTAAGCGAGTAACGAAGATAGTGGGTGATTGTCACGGGTCACCCCTTCATTCTGACTTAACTGAATTAAGTACGAGAGTATATCTTGGAGAAGAATTAAGCGTGAATTGAAAGAGAAACAATAGTACTTGCATTAATTCATGAAGAACAGCAGAGCTCTGCACCTTAATCTATGAGGTGTAGAAACTCCACCGTTGAAAATACATAAGAGAAAAAGGTCTAGGCATGGCTGAATGGCCAACCTCCAAAACGTAACATAAAAGTGAAAAGAGGGTTCCAACCATACGAATACAATAGTAAAAGTGCTATTTATACTAAACTAGTTACTAGGGATTACAGAAAATAAGTAACTAAGTGCAGATAGTGCAAAAATCCACTTCCAGGCCCACTTGGTGTGTGCTTGGGCTGAGCATTGTGCTTTACACGTGCATAGGCTATTTCTAGAGTTAAACGCCAGCTTGGATGCCAGTTTAGGCATTTAACTCCAGTTCCGGTGCCAGTTCTGGCGTTCTACGCCAGAAAAGGGTCTCTGGTGGGCGTTTGAATGCCAGTTTGGGCCATCAAATCGTGGGCAAAGTATGGACTATTATACATTGCTGGAAAGCCCAAGATGTCCACTTTCCAACGCAATTGAGAGTGCACCAGTTGGTCTTCTGTAGCTCCAGAAAATCCATTTCGCGTGCAGGAGGGTCAGAATCCAACAGCATCTGCAGTCCTTTCTCAGCCTCTGAATCAGACTTTTGCTCAGGTCCCTCAATTTCAGCCAGAAAAGACCTGAAATTATAGAAAAATACACAAACTCATAGTAAAGTCCAGAAATGTGATTTTTGCATAAAAACTAATAAAAATATAATAAAAAGTAACTAAAACATACTAAAAACTATGTAAAAACAATACGAAAAAGAGTATAAATTAACCGCTCATCACAACACAAAACTTAAATTGTTGCTTGTCCGGAAGCAACTAAAAACAAAATAGGATAAAAAGAAGAGAAAATACAATAAATTTCAAAAATATCAATGAATATTAGTTTTAATTAGATGAGCGGGACTAGTAGCTCTTTGCCTCTGAACAGTTTTGGCGTCTCACTTTATCCTTTGAAGTTCAGAATGATTGGCATCCATAGGAACTCAGAATTCAGATAGTGTTATTGATTCTCCTAGTTCACTATGTTGATTCTTGAACATAGCTACTTTATGAGTCTTGGCCATGACCTTAAGCATTTTGTTTTCCAGTATTACCACCGGATACATAAATGCCACAGACACATAACTGGGTGAACCTTTTCAGATTGTGACTCTGCTTTGCTAGAGTCCCCAGTTAGAGGTACCCAGAGCTCTTAAGCACACTCTTTTTTTGCTTTAGACCACGACTTTAACCGCTTATTCTCAAGCTTTTCACTTGACACCTTCACGCCACAAGCACATGGTTAGGGACAACTTGATTTAGCCGCTTAGGACAGGATTTTATTCCTTTGGGCCCTCCTATCCATTAATGCTCAAACCCTTGGATCCTTTTTACCCTTGCATTTTGGTTTAAAAGGTTATTGGCTTTTTCTGCTTGGTTTTTCTTTTTCTTTCTTTCTCTTTTTTTTTCCATTTTTTTTCGCAAGCTTTGTGTTTCACTTCTTTTTCATGCTTCAAGAATCAATTATATGATTTTTCAGATTATCAATAATATTTCTCTTTTTTCATTATTCTTTCAAGAGCCAACAATTTTAACATTCATAAACTTCACTCTAAAAAATATGCACTGTTCAAGCATTCATTCAGAAAACAAAAAGCATTGCCACCACATCAAAATATTTAAACTATTTTCAAGATAGAATTCGAAATTCATGTTCTTCTTTTTCTTTTTCAGAAAATATTTTTCATTTAAGAAAGGTGAAGGATTCATAGGAGATTCATAGCTTTAAGACATAGACACTTAACACTAATGATCATGTAATAAAGACAAAAACATAGACAAAAAATAAAGCATAGAAACGAAAAACAGGAAAATAAGAACAAGGAAATTAAAGAACGGGTCCACCTTAGTGACGGCGGCTAGCTCTTCCTCTTGAAGACCCTTTGGATTGCTTGAGCTCCTCTATGTCTCTTCCTTGCCTTTGTTGCTCCTCTCTCATGGCTCTTTGGTCCTCTCTGATTTCATGGAGGATAATGGAGTGCTCTTGTTGAGGTCCATGAGTGGGCTCTCTTGTTTGCTCCATCCTCTTTCTAGTGATGGGCTTTTGAGATGAATCTCTCCATCTTCCATGACTCGGAGTGGGAAGCAACTACCTTCCCTTTCCTCTTCCTAGAGATTTCTCCAGCCTTAGGTGCCATGAATGGTTATGGAAAAAAACAGAAAGCAGAGCTTTTTTCACATCAAACTTAAAAAGTTTGCTCGTCCTCGAGCAAAATAAGATAGAAGGGAGTAGAAGAAGAATGATGCAATTAATTTTGAAAACTTATTGCTGTATGAAAGAAAAATTAAAAAGAGTTGAAAAGGACTTGAAAAGATATGTAAGTTTTGAAAACGTTTTGGAAGGAATTGAAAAGAATTGAAAAAGAATTAACAAAAATTGGAAAGATTATTAATTTTTGAAAATAGAAATTGAAAGATGAATGTTTAAAATATGTTTGATGCAAAGAAATTATGAATTAAAACATGAAAAGTTGAAAAAAATTGAATTGGAAACAAAATTACCTCCTTTGTGTCATCCTGGCGTTAAACGCCTAGAATGCTATCCATTCTGGCCTTTAACGCCCACTTGACTGCCTCTTTGGGCGTTTAACGCCCAGCCAGATACCCTGGCTGGCCGTAGCTGGCGTTAAATGCCAGGAATCCTTCTTTACTGGGCGTTTTTCTGAATGCCCAAAATGTTGCCATATCTGGCGTTTAATGCCCAGAATGCTGCCTGCATGGGCGTTAAACGCCCATTCTGCTATCCTTACTGGCGTTTAAATGCCAGTAAGCCTGTCGTCCAGGGTATGCTATTTTTGATGCTATTTTTGATTTTGCTTTAATTTTGCAGCTGTTTTTATGACTCCACATGATCATCAACCTACAGAAAACATAACATGGCAATGGAAAACAAATGTCTATGAAAATAAATATAATTAAATAACATTGGGTTGCCTCCCAATAAGTGCTTCTTTAATGTCAATAGCTTGACAGTGAGCTCTTAGAGAGCTTTACAAAGACTCAGAGCTTAATGGTGGCCCCCCAACACCAAACTTAGAAGTTGAGTGTGGGGGCTCTGTTTGACTCTGTGTTGAGAGAAGCTTTTCACGCTTCCTCTTCATGGTTATAGAAGAAGATCCTTGAGCCTTAAACACAAGGTAGTCCTCATTCAATTGAAGGACTAACTCTCCTCTGTCCACATCAACCACAGCTCTTGCTGTGGCTAGGAAGGGTCTTCCAAGGATAATGGATTCATCTTCATCCTTCCCAGTGTATAGGATTATGAAATTTGCAGGGATGTACAGGCCTTCAACCTTCACTAAGACATCCTCTACAAGTTCATAAGCCTATTTCATTGATTTGTCTGCCATCTCTAGTGAGATTCTTGCAGCTTGTACCTAGAAGATCCATAGTTTCTCCATTACAAAGAGTGGCATGAGGTTTATTCCTAACCCCAGGTCACACAGAGTCTTCTCAAAGGTCATGGTGCCTATGGTACAAGGTATTAAGAACTTTCTGGGATCCAGTTTCTTCTGAGGTAATTTCTGTTGAACCAAGGCATTCAGTTTTATGATTGCTCCTAGATACTGAGCTACTTGCTCTTAAATAATATCTTCATCCTCATCAGAGGAAGAATCTTCATTAGAGCTCATGAACTATAGCATTAAGTTCCATGGAATCTCTATGGTCTCTATATGAGCCTCAGATTCCTTTGGTTCCTCAATAGGGAACTCCTTATTGGTCAGTGGACGTCCAGCAAGGTCTTTCTCACTGGAAATCACTGCCTTTTTGCTCTCTCCAGGTTCGGCCACTTTGGATATAGTTATGGCCTTGCACTCTCTTTTGGGATTCTCTTCTGTATTTCTTGGGAGAGTACTAGGAGGAGTTTCAGTAACTCTTTTACTCGGCTGACCTACTTGTGCCTCCAAATTTCTGATGGAGGACCTTGTTTCAGCCATGAAACTGAGAGTGGTCTTAGATAGATCAGAGACTATGGTTGCTAAGTCAGAGAGGCTCTGCTTAGAATTTTCTGTCTATTACTGAGAAGATGATGGAAAAGGCTTGCTATTGCCAAACCTATTTCTCCCACCATTATTATTATTGGAGCCTTGATTAGGCTTCTGCTAATCCTTCTATGAGAAATTAGGATGATTCCTCCATGAAAGATTGTAAGTGTTTCCATAGGATTCTCCCATGTAATTCACTTCTTCCATTCCAGGATTCTCAGGGTCATAAGCTTCTCTTTCAGAGGATGCTTCTTTAGTACTGCCGGATGCAGCTTACATTCCAGTCAGATTCTGAGAAATCATATTGACTTGCTGAGTAAATATTTTATTCTGAGCTAATATGGCATTCAGAGTATCAATCTCAAGAACTTCTTTCTTCTGAACCATCCCATTGTTCACAGGATTTCTTTCAGAAGTATACATAAACTAGTTATTTGCAACCATCTCAATGAGTTCCTAGGCTTCTGCAGGCATTTTCTTCAGATGAAGAGATCCACCAGCAGAGTGGTCCAATGACATCTTGGACAATTCAGACAGACCATCATAGAATATATATAAGATGCTCCATTCTGAAAGCATGTCAGAAGGACACCTTCTGATCAATTGCTTGTATCTTTCCCAAGCTTCATAGAGGGATTCACCTTCCTTCTGTCTGAAGGTTTGGACTTCCACTCTAAGCTTGCTCAACTTTTGAGGTGGAAAGAATTTGGCCAAGAAAGTATTGACTAACTTTTCCCAAGAGTTCAAGCTTTCTTTAGGTTGTGAGTCCAACTATATCCTAGCTCTGTCTCTTACAGCAAAGGGGAAAAGCAGAAGTCTGTAGACCTCAGGATCAACCCCATTAGTCTTAATAGTGTTACAGATTTGCAAGAATTCAGCTAAGAACTGATGAGGATCTTCCAATGAAAGTCCATGAAACTTGCAATTCTGCTGCATTAGAGAAACTAATTGAGGCTTAAGCTCAAATTGCAGGAATTGAGATGCTTCTTCTATAGAAGTCAGAAGTTGGTGCAGTAAAGTCACCAAGCATCTTCCTTGCATCTCCACCATTTTTGTTGGGTTCGGCTGCCATGTCTTCTTCTTTTTCGAAAATTTCTGTAAGGTCCTCTCCAGATTGTTGTGCTTTAGCTTCTCTTAGTTTCCTCTTCAGATTCTTTTCAGGTTCAGGATCAGTTTCAACAAGAATGTCCTTATCCTTGTTCCTGCTCATATGAAAAAGAAGAGAACAAAGAGAGAATGGGAATTCTCTATGTCACAGTATAGAGATTCTTTTATGTGAGTATAAGAATAGAAGAATAGAAGAATGAGGTAGAGAGAGGAGATGAGTAATTCAAACAGAGAGAAGAGAGAGGGGTTTGAATTATGAGTAGAAGATAAGTGTTAGTAAATAAAATAAATAGAAAGAGATGAGAGAGAGTGTATTCGAATATCAATTAAAAGAAAAGAAAAATATTTTTGTTTTTATTTTAATTATAAGTTAGAATTCGAAATTTAAGAAAAGAAATAAAATAAAATTAGAATTAAAATAATTAGTTAATTAAAAAGAATTTTGAAAAAGTGGTTAGTTGTTTTCGAAAATGAGAAGTGAAAAAGTAGTTAGGTGGTTTTGAAAAAGATAAAAAATAGTAAACTTTTTAAAATTAAAACAAACAAGTCAAGTGGTTAATTGAAAAAGATTTGAAAATAAATTTTGAAAAGATAAGAAGTTAGAAAAAGATTTTGAAATTAAGTTTTAAAAAAGATATGATTGAAATTTATTTTGAAAAAGATTTGAAAAAGAAATTTTAAAAGATTTGATTTTGAAAATTAAAGTTGATGACTTGACTAACAAGAAACCAAAAGATATGATTCTAGAATTTAAAGATTGAACCTTTCTTAACAGGAAAGTAACAAACTTGAAATTTTTGAATCAAAACATTAATTGTTAGTAAAGTTTTCGAAAATATGAAATAAAATTGAGAAAAAGATTTTGAAAATTTTAGTTAAGAAATTCGAAAATATTAAAAAGAAAAAAAGAAAAAGATTTGATTTTTGAAAAAGATTTGAAAAGATAAAATTTTTAAATTGAAATTTTGACTTGACTAACAAGAAACAACTAAATTTAAAAATTTTTTACTAAATTATCCCAAAATTTCGAAATTTATGAGTAAAATAAGGAAAAGATATTATTTTTTATTTTTTGAATTAATGAAGAGAGAGAAAAACAACAAAATGACACAAGACATAAGAATTTAAAATCAAAACAACTAATGCATGCAAGAACACTTTGAATGTCAAGATGAACACCAAGAACACTTTGAAGATCGTGATGAACATCAAGAACATATTTTTGAAAATTTTTAAGAAAAGAAACACATGCAAGACACCAAACTTAAAAATTTTTAATGTTTAGACACTATGAATTCGAAAATGCATATGAAAAACAAGAAAAGACACAAAACAAGAAAAATTAAAGATCAAACAAGGAAAATCATCAAGAACAACTTGAAGATCAAAGAAGAACAGATGATGAATTTTAAAAAATTCAAGAAAAATTAAAAACAAGCAATTGAAACCAAACTTAAAATTTGACACAAAACTCAAACAAGAAACACAATTTTTTTTTTATTTTATTAAATTTTTTTGTATTTTTTTTTTGAAAATTATTTTGGAAAAAGAAAATAGAGAAATTCAAAATTTTTAAAAAGAATTCCAGGATTCGTGCAATGTTAGTCTAAAGCTTCGGTCCAAAAGAATTAGACATGGCCAAATGGCTAGTCAAGCTTTAGCATAACAAATACAGACATGTCCTTTCTATAATGGAAAGTGGAAACCTCGGTCCAAAAGATTAGACATGGCTTAATAGCCAGCCAGGCTTCAACATATCTCAAGAAGCTCTAGAATTCATTCTTAAAAATTTTATGAATTTTTCAAAAACTAAATTTTTTTTTCGAAAATAAAAATAAAAAGCTTAAACATAAAATAAAATTACCCAATCTAAGCAACAAGATGAACCGTCAGTTGTCCAAACTCAAACAATCCCCAGTAACTGCGCCAAAAACTTGGTGCACGAAATTGTGATCACACTTTTCACAACTCCGCATAACTAACCAGCAAGTGCACTAGGTCGTCCAAGTAATAAAACCTTACGTGAGTAACAGTCGATCCCACAGAGATTGTCGGCTTGAAGCAAGATATGGTCATCCTGTAAATCTTAGTCAGGAGGATTCAAATGGTTATGGGATTTTTATAATTAAAAGATAAATAAAACATAAAATAAAATAAAGATACTTATGTAATTCATTGGTGGTAATTTCAGATAAGCGTTTGGAGATGCTTTGTTGCTTCTGAACCTCTGCCTTCCTACTGTCTTCATCCAACCATGCGTGCTCCTTTCCATGGCAAGTTGTAGGATCCTCTCGGATGAAAAATACCAGGTACGGTTTTTGCACGGCTAATCATCTGTCGGATTTCTCATCTCGGATGAAAAATACCAGGTACAGCTACCGCACGGCTAATCATCTGTCGGTTCTCACTAGCGTCGGAATAGGATCTCTCTATCCTTTTGCATACTGTCACTGTGCCCAACATTCGCGAGTTTGAAGCTCATCACAGTCATCCCTTCCCAGATCCTACTCGGAATACCACAGACAAGGTTTAGACTTTCTGGATCTCAGGAATGCTGCCAATTGGTTCTAGCCTATACCACGAAGGTTCTAATCTCACGGATTCGGATGCTCTGTTGTCAGGAGAGGCGATGCAAGTCGTGGATTAGAGACCCAAGAGATTATACTCCGGTTGTCGTCCAATGACTATGTTGAACATCATGTAGACCGCTTGTGGTTGTCAGGCACGCAGATCTTGGGTAAGCGAGTAACGAAGATAGTGGGTGATTGTCACGGGTCACTCCTTCATTCTGACTTAATTGAATTAAGTATGAGAGTATATCTTAGGAAGAAGTAACCGTGAATTGAAAGAGAAACAATAGTACTTGCATTAATTCATGAAGAACAGCAGAGCTCCGCACCTTAATCTATGAGGTGTAGAAATTCCACCGTTGAAAATACATAAGAGAAAAAGGTCTAGGCATGGCTGAATGGCCAGCCTCCAAAACGTAACATAAAAGTGAAAAGAGGGTTCCAACCATATGAATACAATAGTAAAAGTGCTATTTAT
Organism: Arachis ipaensis; assembly: GCF_000816755.2. Taxonomy (NCBI): domain Eukaryota; kingdom Viridiplantae; phylum Streptophyta; class Magnoliopsida; order Fabales; family Fabaceae; genus Arachis; species Arachis ipaensis. The sequence continues at coordinate 92,726,032 of NC_029794.2, forward strand.
ACTAAACTAGTTATTAGGGATTACAGAAAATAAGTAACTAAGTGCAGATAGTGTAGAAATCTACTTCCGGGGCCTATTTGGTGTGTGCTTGGGCTAAGCATTGAGCTTTACACGTGCATAGGCTCTTTCTAGAGTTAAACGCCAGCTTGGATGCTAGTTTGGGTGTTTAACTCCAGTTCCGGTGCCAGTTCTGGCGTTTTATGCCAGAAAAAGGTCTCTGGTGGGCGTTTGAATGCCAGTTTGGGCCATCAAATCTCGGGAAAAGTATGGACTATTAGACATTGTTGGAAAGCCCAAGATGTCTACTTTCCAACGCAATTAGGAGAGCGCCAGTTTGGCTTCTGTAGCTCCAGAAAATCCATTTCGCGTGCAGGAGGGTTAGAATCCAACAGCATCTGCAGTCCTTTCTTAGCCTCTGAATCAGACTTTTGCTCAAGTTTCAGCCAGAAAATACCTGAAATTACAAAAAAATACACAAACTCATAGTAAAGTCCAGAAATATAATTTTTGCATAAAAATTAATAAAAATATAATAAAAAGTAACTAAAACATACTAAAAACTATGTAAAAACAATGTCAAAAAGGGTATAAATTATCCGCTCATCAGTCAAAATGCCTCAACTCCTCTCCTCTCATAGTGGAATTCCTTCCAGTGTCTTCTTTGATGATCTCTACATGCTCAAGTGAAAGAATTTTGTTCACTGTGTAGTCATCCTCCGCTCTGTCCCCAATCTGTAACTCACATAGGTGGGTCGTAGCCTGTATCTGAAAAACAACAACAACAACATATAGTATGAGAACCAGAGGTTCTCAGTTTGGTAACAGTGCCCAATATATAAGATATAAGGTTTCGAGACACTAAAGGTAGTCCTAGAACTTCACATCGATATAAATATTCAAGCTTAAAAAAGTAAATTACTTAAACCATAAATAGGGTATTCTAACTAACTAACATAACACCGCTGTCCCACAGCCTTCGCCAGCCTAACCTCTATGCGATCCATCGCCACCACCTATGGAGCCTCCTCAATCCCAGTAGAAAGCACAAGTATGAGCAAGCAAGTAATACACAGGTAATATTCATTTATAGCAAGTAATTCAGGAAGCAAATAAGCATGTCATACAATTAGACAACAGATACAAGAAAGCAGACAAACACATAGAAAATGCACATGATGAATGCTTGTCCTAATGGCTCGTGATATCACTTGTCGGTCCATAAATACCAACCCAACACATCCTTTTGGATGTAGCCTTTCTGCCATGCTAGGGATATAGTGCCCTGCACACCATTGTGCACCCGAAGATATAGTTCCCTGCACATTGTAGACCCGTGGATATAGTGCTTGGCACACGCTTGCGGCGGAGAAGGTTACGCAAGCGAGATACTACCTCAGCCCACACATCTCAACGTAAGTGGGACTAATCACCGCCCTTACGCCGACACCGCAACCTCGACAAGCGGGATGAACCACCACCCTTGCCAGGTGCATAGCGACTTAACAGCCTCAACATAAGACAACACACAACAATAGTGCTCAGTGATCATTTTTAGTATTCAATAAATTCTTCATTCAACCCCGAGTTCCAACTTGCCCTAAATGTAAAATCCGCAAAATTAATAAGTAATTAGCCAATAAATTAATAATTATTTGAAGAAATTAGAAATATAAATTTTATAGTTTTATGAGATAGAGATAATTAAAATAAGAATTTTGACACAAATTTTAAAGAATTTGTCCTAAAGATTGGGCTGAGCGGGCCGAACCGGGCTCGTGAGCCTAACCAATCCAACAAATTAAATGAGCTTCAGCTTATCCTCCTCCCCTTGCATGCAAAGAATGCAGAAGTTCATCAAGAGAGGGGGAAGAACACTCTAAGCACCAAACCCTTGGATTTCATTCAAATCCACACAACCTTTCACTCCAAGCTCCGATCGTCGCACCGTTTGCAACCACGCATTCGCAGTGACGAGTTCTACTAAGCCCAGTACATTATAAGGTGAGAAAATCACATTTCCAATTCCTATTCTCTCTTTTTCAGTTCGAAAATGTCATAGTTTTTGGGTGTTGAGATTTTGGCTAATTTGATGTTTTAAGATCAAATAGACTTGAAGAATTAGTGGGCTTTTGCTAAATTGAGGCACATACAAGGTAAGGATCATCAACCCTAGTCAATTCCTTATTTATATGTGTTTGAATATTGGATATTGGTATATAAATGTGGTAATGTCAATTAGGTAGTGTATGTATAAGAATTGGAGTATAATTGTGTAAATTGGGAGCTTGGCTTGGGTCTTGGTTGTTGAATTTTGGTATTGAAGGCTTGAAATCTTGCCTAAGTGGGTTGTTGATGAACAGATCTTTTGTGTGGTCTAGAATTCCACTAATGAATTCTCGTTGTAAAGTATAGTTTCTAAACCAACAATAGTCCTTTCATACAAAAATTGTGTTTGTCACTAGTACAAACCCCTAAATTTATAAACCGAAGTATTGGAACCTCGGGTCGTTCTCCCTAGGAATTGTAATAAAGTGTCTTGTTATTGGTCATGGGGTTATGTTTGGGGTTTTTTTTTTATAAGAGGCATGGAAGGTAAATGGCAATGCAAATAAACTAACAACTAGAAAGCTCTTGACAAGGAATGAGAATTAGAAGTCCTATCCTAGTTATCCTTCTCAATTGTGACCACAATTATCCATTGCTACCACTTAGTTAACCTCTAACCATGGAGAAAAGTCAAGTGGATGAATTAATTTGATTCCACAAGTCCTAGCCAACTCCCAAGAGAAAGACTAGCTTTAGTGGTATCCAAATCAATTAGCAACGTCTAATTATCAATCAACACGGGAATTAGATAACTCAAGCGTCACTAATTACTCTACCAAAGCCAAGAACACTAAAATCTACACTAAAATCCAACCAAGCATTTTATCAAACACTTGGAAGGCATAAAAGGAAAAAATAGTAAATTGCAAGGAATTTAAATCTACACTACTCAATTGCATGGAATTAAACAACAACAAAATCAAATCAACAATAAAGGAACATGAATCATAAATTGCATTGAATTGAAAATAGAAGAGCAAAAATACACCAACATAAAAGTAGGGAATTACATGCATTAAATGCAAAACTAGAAAAGGGAAAGGTAGAAGAAGAAGTATTGCAAAAGGAAGAGTAAATCAAAGCACGAATTAAACCTAGATCTAAGATGGAAATATCCTAAGAATCCTAATTCTAGAGAGAAGAGGGAGCTTCTCTCTCTAGAAACTAAACTACATGATGCTAAGTTACAAACAATTGCTCCCCCTTTGCTTGGACTTCAGTTCTTCATGAAATACACTCAGAAACAAATTGGAATTGGGCCTGGGCAGCTCAGAAATCGCCCCCAGCATTTTGCCTTCAAGTGGGCCATGTAAAAGTATTGGCGCGTGCGCGTCGATTGGCAATTTCTTCATCCGCGCGGACACGGCATGTACGCGTGCACGTCCATGGGCGAGATCACTTTTGCGCGTGCGCACCTTGTGCGCGTGCGCGTCCTTTGATGCACTCCCAATCTTTGTTTCTTCATGCATTCTCCCCTTTGCATGCTTTTCTACTCATTCCTTCCATCCAATACTTGCCTTATAACCTGAAATCACTTAACACCCACATCAAGGCATCGAATGGAATTAAAATGAATCAAAATTACCAATTTAGGGCCTAAAAAGCATATTTTTACACTTAAGCGAAATTCAAGGGAGAATCACAAAACCATGCTATTTCATTGAATAAATGTGGAAAAAGGTGATAAAGTCCCCCAAAATAAGCACAAGATAAATCACGAAATCGGGGTTTATCAAATCTCCCCACACTTAAACTAAGCATGTCCTCATGCTAAAATCAAGAAAGAAGCAAAGGGACATCAACATTTATTCAATGCAAACTAACTACATGCAACTTATCTATATGCAATTTATCTACATGAATGCATCCACTTAGTCAAAATAAATCAATTTCTAAGAATACATATACAAACACAAGGGCTAAGACAATAGCAATCACTCAACCCACAATTGAATTGAATTATTAAAAAGATTTTACAAACTTGCAAGAAAAGAGATGATCATGGGTGGAAACATGTAATTTAGCAATCGAACCGTCACCGGATGTGTATCCGCTCTAGTCGCTCAAGTGTATGAGGTTGATTCACTCAATTCTCCCCTAATCATGTTTTCCAAGATTTATTTTTCATCTAACAATCAACAATTATTTCATGCATGCATACAAATATCATGAGGACTTCCCATAGGTTGTAATGGGGTTAGGGTCAAGGTAGGATGCATATGGTCAAGTGGGCTTGAGATTTGAATCTTTGATTAACTTAAACTTCCCACCTAACCTATGACAACCTATACAATTCTAAACAAACCTAACTACCCATTCTTCACTTTTTCACACACTCACGCATTTTCTTTTTTATCACCACCCATATGCATTGACTTTTATTGAACCTTGCTTTGGGGCATTTTGTCCCCTTTTTATTGCAATTCTTTGTCTTTTTTTTTTTATTATTATTATTTTTTTCATTAATTTTTTTTCTTTTCAAACTAAAATATATATACAAGAACATCAATGTATATGGTTTACACATGATTAATACATGAGTATGTACCCAATTCCCAAGATTCTCAACACAAATACAAAAATACACTTTTATCTCTACCCAACTTTCCCAAAATCTAGTAATGAGCACTCTCACTAGCCTAAGCTAATCAAAGATCCAAATTAAGGGATATTTATTGTTTTTCACTTAGGCTTGTAATGTGCTACAATTAAGAACAAATGGGTTAAGCATAGGCTCAAATTGGTTATCAATGGAAGATAAAAGGTAGGCTTATTTGGGTAAGTGAGCTATTGAACAATGGCCTCAATCATATAAATGCATGTATACACAAAATAATGGACATATAGAATTAAACAAATCAAAGATTACAATCATAGGAAGAGAATAATGCACACAAGAATGAAAATAAGTGGTTATATATGATGTAACCACACAATTAGGCTCAAATCTCACATGCTTGTGTTCTTAGCTCAAAAATCATGTTCCACAAAGTATATAATTCAAGCAAGTTCCAAAAAAATTTTTTTTTTCAATTAGGGTGCCTATAGATAAAATCCTTGGAAAAATATCATGATTTTGACTAAGCTTAATATATACATATGCAATGCAACCAAAAATCCTAAAAGACTTAAAAATGAAATGCAAAAGTGTTGGGATTAGAAACTTGTCACCTAAAAATGCCGAGCGGTCGGACGACCTCCCAACACTTAAAAAGTTTGCACCGTCCTCGGTACATCCAAAGATGAACAACGGGGTACGGCGACTCTCCGAGTTGCCACCTTCATCTGGTAGGTCAACCGGTTGCTGCGTGTTCTTCCTCCCGCTTCCATTTTTGCTTATGGTGTATCAATCATGAAAAACAAAATAAACACCGTAAGATGAAAACATACAAAAGCTAGGAAGCATGAATTGTTGAAATGAGGTGAGTCACTAGAATTGAACGAGCAAATTAGTGTGACATTGATGAAAAATAGGTGTGTGAGTTCTAAAATTGCATGCAGTTTAGAACACACACACACGCTATTATAAAAAGCTATGTCACATTTACACAAAAGAAAGCATACACTTCACTCATTCTAGTGTGCTTGAGATACTTTAAAAGACTTGTAGGTTAGGGCAACCAAACAAGTAGTGAAGAAGCATAAAAGCATTCAAGCAATTAATCAAGCCATTGTGATATTGGATAATGCATGGACATTGATTGATGTGTAAGTAAACTTGGTGAACAAAATGGTATATGAAACTCACACAACAATCAATGACACATATTGAAGTTGTTGCAACACCTAAATGACATAGAGGTGAAACACATGGATGCTATGGATCTTAGGAAAAAGAAGATAGAAGTGAAAATCAATCACATAGCAAGCATGGCCCACAAAGCTTTACAAAGCTAAAAAATATGTCACTAGGTAAGCTTTTGATCCAATTTCACAATTCCACAATCTCAATGTATGAAATAAGTGATGTGTGATGACAAGTCATCCTAACCTATTTTAACTAGTCTTTTTCTTTTGTTTTCATTAGAATTATGCACTTTCTTGAGCTACAAGCAAGCTAATTGAGTAGATTTTCATGTTTCCCTTGATTGAACCAACCATATATGAATTTATGCCATTTCATGAGGTTTTATGCTATATTTGTTGCATATTATGAAAGAATGAATATCTCATGATTTTGAGCCTCCAGATGGGTTAGAAAGCTGACATTCAGGGCTTTCCAACCATATATGATAGTCTATATTGGGCATAAAATTGGCAACATGACAAGAGGACAAAGTTGGCCCCAGAAATGTGCATAAGGGAGGCCAACGTTAGGGTCAAAGTTAGACCCCTAACGTTGGCACCAACGTCCAAACCAGAAGAAATGTGCCAACTGATATGAAAAGTTGGAGCCAAAGTTAGACCCTAACTTTGGCTCAAACTTTAGGTCCAACTTTGGCTAACTTCAAACCCGGTTCAATTGGTTCACTTTGGTTCTTCTTCAAACTTCAAGAGCAATCAACCAAGGCCTCTTTCAACCCAATTCCACCAAGAACAAAGGCCCAACTCAAGGCTTGAAGATCATTTTTGAAAGTGTATAAATAGGATAGAATTCAAGTTATTGAGAGCTTTCCTTTTTAGAATTTTCATAATAGTTTCAGAGAGCTTTTGAACTTGAGTGAACTTTAATTTCTTGTTTTCATTGCCTTCAATTTTATTTTATATTTGTATTGGATCTTGGATTAGAGAATTGAAGAAATTCTGTTTCAATCTCAATCTTGGATCTCTCTGTTTCTTTACTGTTAATCGAATTCCATTTCCGGTTCATTGTTCTTCATCTCTTTTCTTTGCAATTTACATTTTCCTTGCAATTGTTCTTGTTGGATCTAGGAAGGCATTGAGATCTAGACTTGGTTTTCTAGTCTCTGGGCCCTGAGATCTGAATTTACCATTTCAATTCCTTGTTTACTGCTTCTTATGTTCATTTACTTTTCTGCTTCATATCCGGTTCAACCCCAATCCCCTTTTACTCTTCCGTTTGATGCAATTTAATTTTTCCTTGTTTAATTTCTGCAAATCCACACCCCAATCCCCTTTACATTTCAAGCAATTTACATTCCTTGCACTTTAAGATTCAGCAATTTACATTTCTTGCACTTTAAGTTTCTGCCATTTAATTTCTTGTTCTTTAAGTTTCAGCAATTTATTTCTTGTTCTCTTTACTTCAATGCAATTTAATTCTGCAAGTCACAAAACCATCAACCAAATCTTGATTCGCTTGACTAAATCAACCACTAAACTAAAATTGCTCAATCCTTCAATCCCTGTGGGATCGACCTCACTCCCGTGAGTTTTTATTACTTGATACGACCCGGTACACTTGCCGGTTAGTTTTGGGTGTTTTGGGAGAAATTTATTTTTCCTCCAAAATATCTCATCAATGTGAATAAGGGTAACCATAAACAAGCATCACCTAAAAAAATGCAATGAGAATATATAATTGCCTAACAATAGATAATGAATGCATGGTGGCCAAAACATGCAATTCAAAAAAAAAGTTAAGAAGCTTAAAGGCAATGTAACACTCACTTGGTATTCACAAATGATCAACACGAAAATTCAAGACCAAGTAATAAATTGCAACCTCAACAAAGGAATCCAACAATGATGTAAGACCCAAAACCTTTGAAAACGGGCTATCATTAGCTAATTTCAAATTCAGTGTTTCTGTAGCTTTAATCTCAGAAATTTCTCTATTAAAGAAAATTAAAGCAAGTTTTGATTTATTGCATTTGAAATAAATTGAGATTATTATCCAATTTTATAATTATTGGATTATTTTCTATATTCAAATTATAAAGTTGGTAGTTGTGAAATAATAAGGATTTCTATATGATTTGGATTAAATAATTAATATTTTAAATATTAATACTGCTATTCTGGAAAATAGAGAAATTAATTATATTATTTCTAATTTTTAGATTTGGGCATTTTGTTGAAAATAATTTGTAAAATTGATGAGCAAATAGTATTTTTCCATATACAATTAGTGTTGGATTTACATTGGGTTTTAATTACTATATTATTCCCAATTTTATGTGAAATTACCATAATTCCCTTAACCCTAATTTTCAAAATGAAACCCTAAAACCCTAACCCGGTTACCCGGTTTCCCCATCAGCAACTCACTTCCCCCTTTCTCCAATTCGATGCGCAGCAGCACCAGCAATGTTTCCCCCCAGCACACCCACAATGTTTCCCCTCTCTGAACCCAGCAGCACCAACCCACTCTTCCCCTTTCTCAATCATGTACAGCCGCAACGCATCCCAGCTTCCTTCACCACGGAAGAAAGAAACAGAAGAAGGAAGGCAGGGGAGGCCTTGCCACCGTCAATCCACCATGCTGGAGTTCGCCGTCGAGCTGCTTTGCGGCACCGTCCATGGAGTCACTAGCTCACGCCTCGCCGTCGTCACTGCTCTGAAAGGGGCTGTAGTGGTTGCCGTCGAGCTCGAATGAGAAGGAAGGACGATGCTGGGATTGAGAGAGAGGCAGAGGTGGTGTGGTGCAATGAAGAAGGTGGGCTATTCGGGTTGCCATTCGCGCCACCGAGGTTGAGCCATAGCGCCGCCGTTGCGCCATTGACTGCCATTACTGGGGCTTGCCGCCACCACCTTACCACTGCCGGCAAACACAGAGAGAGAAGTCGGAGAAGACCCGAGGAGAGACAGAGAGGCCGAGGATGAGCTAGGGTTCAGCCACCATGCCATCCGTGCTCGCGTCACCGGCGCCGCCTCTGTCGGAGCTGCCGCAGTCAAAAAAGGGTTTCGACTGCCGCAGGTGTCGCTGCCAGAAAAAAAGAAGATGCGTCTCTGTGATTCTGACCGCCGGGAGTGGTTCTGTGACTTCCAGGAGCACTGCCAGAGCTTTTGGCTGCTTTTTCCGTCACCGGAAAATTCTATCGGTAAGGGTTTTACGTTGGTTCTCCTTTCCGTTGAGTTTCTGGCAACCTCATTGCCACTGCATATGGTTCAGGTCATCGCTGCCGCTTGAGGTGGCTGCCGGGCTGCCGCCGAACCGGTTCAGAGACCGTCACTGTTTCGGTTTAGCCGCTCTTTCTACGTTTCGGTAAGTGTTTTCGATTTGAAAGCCCTTTAGTTACCGTTCTGTTATCATACACTGAGGTTGTGGCGTTAATTGCTATGAGATTGAGTTCAGTTGTTGTATGTTGCGATTAGAGTTGTTGAGACTGTTGCGAAAGTGGCTTGGAGCTGAGATTTTGGTTGCCGTCAGTTCGGTTTGAGATGGAAAGGACTTGATGAGGCATTTGGGTTATGGAATTGCGTTTTGAGGTAGGGGCGCTTTCCAAAAACTATATTATATATGTCGGAGTTATTACATATGGATACTGATGTGAGATAATGTATTTGGTGATTGTATAAGCCTTATGTGATGTTGATTATCCTAGATGAATGTAATTATATGTTTGAATGGATTATTATTTGGTTTTGATGAACGGATTGTTGTGTGGTTTTGTGAAACAGAATGCTTTTCAAGTTGATTCTTTAAAGATATGAAATATGAGTTTAATCCATGAAAGATTGGTTTGGATTGAGTCAATTATTTTGATGATGTGAAAGATAGAATACTCTTGAAATTCAGCCTGGGTTGCTTTAATTAATTTGGTCTTTGATAAATGATTTATTGCTGAACTGATTCTTTTAAACTTTGGAAATGAGTTAAATCGGTTGATATTGAGTTGATTTTGAAATGGTTTCCTTGAGATATGCCACTGAGGCGACTGTTGGTTTTAGCTTGCTTTTGAATTGATTTCTGGTTTTGAGCTGTTGAAAAGGAATGAAAAAAAACGGTTTAGTTGGGACCCGAACCGGGTGGCAAAAGTCCAAGTTTTAGGGGAGGTGCTGCCGAAATTTCTATAAAATCCGAGTCTTTATTAAATGTTGTATGGAGAAATGACGGGTTAAAGACTTCTACTATTTTATTTGAATTATCAAGAGCTTTTGAATTGATTTCTAGTTTTGAGCTGTTGAAAAGGAATGAAAAACGGTTTAGTTGGGACCCGAACCGGGTGGCAAAAGTCCAAGTTTTAGGGGAGGTGCTGCCGAAATTTCTATAAAATCCGAGTCTTTATTAAATGTTGTATGGAGAAATGACGGGTTAAAGACTTCTACTATTTTATTTGAATTATCAAGAAAAAGATGATTCATGCTTTTGAAATGAATTATTAAAGAGGAAATTGTGATTTAGTCTTGCTTTTTAAGAAAGACATTGTATCTCTTTCAGGAGAAAGTTACTTAGATGAAACTTATATTTTTAAGCTGTTTTAAATGTGACAAGGGCAATGCCTTTGAATTTGACTTGAGGGTTTCAATTAGAGGAGTTTCAATGACTTTGAAAGAACTTGAATGTCTCTTGACTTGTTTCATTTTGAAATGTTTTGAGAAAGGTTTTAAGTACTCTTTGAATTCTGAATTATTGCAAGACTAAAACAATTTTGAACAGTTGAAACGTTCTAGAATTTATCATGGGGCTTGAAGTTAGTTTTTGCCTAAGTAGCGGAAACGGATTTGAAAGAAGTGAATGATTACGTGACTCGGTTTGGCTTAGATCCTATTTTATTACTCAAAACGAAAAGCCAAGGTTTTAATGATTTTAAATGAATTTGGCGAACTGAGTTTTATTATTCTCTCCTAAAGACTTGGGACTCTGCCGAGAAGCTTTTGTTATAAAATCCCATTGTTGGATGGGTGGTTTTGAATACTTTGAAATAAATCCTTAACTTGCCATGGTTTTGGAAGTTTTGGAAAGAGAATACCAAGAGTGGCTTTATTTTAAAAAGTGAACTCACTTTGAGTAAATTTGGCTTATGAGCCTGAGATGATTTCAGAAATGAGATCTTTAAAGCCAAGGCTGAAAAAAGTTGAAATTTGATTTCAAAGTGAAATGGCTTGAGAAAAGTGATTTATGGCTTAAATGCCGGTTTTATGAATTTGATGATGTTGAATGATGGAAGTGCTGTTTTGTTATGGGTCGGAATGGCTGTGTACGATTATGAATATTGGCTGGTTTCGGATTGAACCGTAAGCCGGAATGGCTGTGTATGATATTGATTTACGGCTGATTGCCGAATGAATTATGGGCCGTATGGCTGACTATGAATTACGAATTTAAGTCTGATGGCTGAGATGGATGTTGATCTATGGCTGGGACTGAATGAATATATGCTTGAGATACCTGGGTAGTAGCAAGGGTTGTGGTTTGTCCCACTTGCTCCAGGTCAGAGACTGTGATGCCTGGGTAGTAGCGGTAGTAGTGGTGATTCCACTCGCTCCAGGTTGAGCTTTTAAACACCCGCCTGGGTAGTAGCCGCAGTAGTGGTTATTCCACTGGCTCTGGGTTGATCAGGTAGTAGCAATGGGGTTGTAGCTCAAACCTACTTGCTCCGCGATGGGTGTTTCTGTCCATGGTTAGCTACCAGGACGTGTCGGGTTGGCTATATAACCGACAGATGATATCATCAGCCACTAGGACAGGCATGCATCATATGCATTTGTTATTGAAATGCTCTGTATTGTGTTAGATTATTATTTTTGTACCCTCATCTTTATCTTAATATATTCTGTAAGAGGGATAGGAATTGTATTGGGTAATGTTTGTAATATTATTTATATATATGTATGTTTATATGTTTGGGTGTACTCTTTATGAGTTTTGTAAGTTGTGTGGTATCTATGGATGTACGTTATCGAACAAAAGTAATTTTGGGCACGGTATGGCGGTTTAAAGTTTTAAACAGGCTCATATTTTGGTATTAAATAGTATAAGTATCGTCGTAATGTCCGAGCTATCAGAGTTGCGCAGCCGAAAGCGTGAGCTTTGGTAGTTAGGGTGTTACATTATGGTATCAGAGCAGTCCTTCCTGTAGAGCCTGAGGAATGGACCAACTATGCTTCAATTGCATACTCTAAGTGTTTGTCATGTATTAGGTCTTGTCGAATGACGAGAATTAGAGCTTTATGCACATGACGGTCTATTGATTAATGCTGTTAGTCTTGCATTGCATAATTCTTGGTATTAAGTTTGGCCGGCTTAATACTTGTGATTTATGTATATGAAGGCACTGATGGGTTATCATAGATGTTATACGAGTTTTGAGTAAAGAGAATCGCGGGTTTTTGGAGCGTTGGAAACTATATCTCGAGGCTATTCAGTTGTGTGTCTTGAATTCTATTCGAGTTGACCTGTTCTTTCATGTCCTAATTTGAAGTTCTTGTTTGCTAATCCTTTTAAAAAGTAGTTTGATGTTTTAACTTTATTCCTCTATTCATATGCATTCTTGTTTGATCTTAATTGCATATGCTTGTTTGGAATCCTTGTTACATCTGTCTTTCTCTATTTGAGTTCTTCCTGATTCAAATATTCTTTGATATAACTTTGAACTTGTCTTAATGCGCTGTGCCTTTTAACTCTGGATTCCGAGTCCGTTTTTAGAGAAATTGTTGATTTAGTGTTCCTCTTATTTGATGGTGAATTACAGCCAATTTTGAGATTTTTATAAAAGTTGCTGTTGAATAGATATGTACTTATCTATATATGAAGCTTTGAAGATTTCTTATACGGTTTAATAACTATTTATCTCTAATACCTCGCATGTACTTTTACTGGTTTACGGAACTGCACTTACTTTAAAAGTAAATTGACTTTCTAGTAATTCTACTATAGGTCCTGTGCACATCTTCATTTGATTATGTATTTGGGTATTCTCAGAATTCTGGAAAGAAAGGGAATTTCTTGCTTTTATCCCGGTTGAGTTTCGTTTGATAAACTTTACTTAATTCATTTTGATTTGAGTTTGATTTAGCATACTACATGACTTATGCCATTGTTGTTCTTTTGAAAATGTTGGACTCATGGCTTTCTTTTTATGAGCGAACTCGCTCCTTCTTAAGCTTTTCACCTCTATGAATGTCATACGTGATTCTGTTTTCAATTATACATCTACCTTTTGGGAGCACTACAATCAATCTCAGCTTTCCTTTCTTTATTGAATCTCATTCTTATGAGTCAATTTGATTCATTTTAAAATAGTGCATCGTTTATCCCCTCATTGTCTTTACAAGAGTTTTTAGTCAAAGATTTATCCTTGGGAAATTACTAATGATTGGGTTGTATTTCCTATGACTTTTGTATTCTTTTAAATCAATTGAAAGCTTGTTTGATGTCTCATGCCTAATAGATCTTGTCTGAACCATCTTGGTTTAAGATCCTTTCTTGCAAGGCTTGACTCCTTTTTAGTACATCTTAAACTTCTTGAATGTTCTTCTGAGATGGTGATTTCAAGAACACTTTTGGAGTCTTGTTTTGAACTTTAAAAAAAAAAGTTTTGAATTCTCTTTGGAAGAATACTAAACGGAATTTATTTTCTGTTGTTTGATTGAGATTGAAACCATTGTTCAATTTTGACGAAGTTAATTTAAAGTTGGCATACGCTGTTTTAAATGAAGTTTTGGAAGGCTTCCTTGTTTAGTGGAAATCGGTTCGTTTGTAACGAACCACTTATTTCCTTTACCAAATTGTAAGCAAATGTTTACTTCGGAGTTTCTTTTCTAAAAAGATTTTAACTTCCTCTTTTGCCCTTGCTATGAATGTTATACACGCTTGTTTGAATATGAACTTTGAGAATTTTTGAACAAGCATTTGATTACTTCCGAGTTTTTATGAACTGCTTTTGGTTAGGTTGTGCACCTAACTATCCTTCTAAAATATTTGAGGAAATATTTTAGCTCTTAGCCAAACTTGTGTGCATTTTGTTTTTAAAACTCTACATGATCTACTTCAACATGAAATTGTATTGAAGTAAAGCCACATTTATGCTTTTACTACTCTCTTGAAGGATGTTTGCTGCTCAACTTTTCTTCTAGACTGCAAAGTGGTTTTTTCCGCAAATTTTCGACTCTTTCATGAATAATGTATTCGAAAGTATTTTTAATCATGCTCTTGAGTTCTGTGAGCCTTGTCTTGGGTTTGAAATATTCTCTTCTGTAAACCTCATGCTTCCTCGACTCAGCTTGAGTTTGTTTCAAACTGATGCACTGGTTTTCTTCTTATTGATTCTATTAAACTTCTTTGATCCAAGGGTTATCTTTGAAGTTGTCAATTGATTTATTTCTATCAAACCTCATTGCTTGAGCGTCTTTGTTTATGTGGAAATTGGATACATTCTCTCAAATCTATGAGTACTATCCTTGACATTTGGCCCTCCTTTCTAAATCTTGTATCCTTCTGAGTAGACTCGAGAATTGTTTTGATATCACGTGCGACTTGTAGATGTAGTAACGCGATGCGTTAGTTCTTTAAGACGTGACATGTGTATACGGAAGTTGAAGCGGTAGGTGTACAACGTTAAGAGTTGTGGGTGTTTTGTTCCTTGCGAACGGGTTTGCGATCGTTAGGCTTATGATCGGATATGGGGATTGTAAAGTGCTTGATGGAGTTGGAAAGTTGAAGCTTTGAGGTTGATATAAGATTAGTGCGCGGATGTTGAGCACGTCGTTTTAACCCCATCATGTCTTATAGCCTTCGATGCCTTGCCTTACTATCACATGTTTGACCCATGTCATCTTTTGCATTGAGCCTACCTTGTAACGTTTGCTTTGCAATCACACTCCTACCTCCGCATCCTTATGTGACAATCAAAGTATTTGAAAATCGTATATATATTTATATGATGAGATGTTTTTGCTTCTTCCTTAAATGTGTCAAGGGTGAACTGTTATGAAATTTATTTCGTTTTGTATCAATTTTCGAGGGCAAAAATTTTTATAAGGTGGGTGGAATGTAAGACCCAAAACCTTTGAAAAAGGGCTATCATTAGCTAATTTCAAATTCAGTGTTTCTGTAGCTTTAATCTCAGAAATTTCTCTATTAAAGAAAATTAAAGCAAGTTTTGATTTATTGAATTTGAAATAAATTGAGATTATTATCGAATTTTATAATTATTGGATTATTTTCTATATTCAAATTATAAAGTTGGTAGTTGTGAAATAATAAGGATTTCTATATGATTTGGATTAAATAATTAATATTTTAAATATTAATACTGCTATTCTGGAAAATAGAGAAATTAATTATATTATTTCTAATTTTTAGATTTGGGCATTTTGTTGAAAATAATTTGTAAAATTGATGAGCAAATAGTATTTTTTCATATACAAT
The DNA here is from genome assembly GCF_000816755.2 of Arachis ipaensis. Classification (NCBI taxonomy): domain Eukaryota; kingdom Viridiplantae; phylum Streptophyta; class Magnoliopsida; order Fabales; family Fabaceae; genus Arachis; species Arachis ipaensis. Next base: position 92,741,354 of record NC_029794.2, read on the forward strand.
TAGTGTTGGATTTACATTGGGTTTTAATTATTATATTATTCCCAATTTTATGTGAAATTACCATAATGCCCTTGGTGCACGAAATTGTGATCATCAACAATAGCGCCAAAGACTTGGAGCTCTTAAACGTGAATCACACTTTGTCACAATTCCGCACAACTAACCAGCAAGTGCACTGGGTCGTCTAAGTAATAAACCTTACGTGAGTAAGGGTCGATCCCACGGAGATTTTCGGCTTGAAGCAAGCTATGGTCATCTTGTAAATCTCAGTCAGGCAGATTCAACTGGTGATGGAGGATTGATAATTAAAAGATGAATAAAACATAAAATAAAGATAGAGATACTTATGTAATTCATTGGTGGATTTTAGATAAGCGTATGAAGATGCTTTGTTCTCCTTGAACCTCTGTTTTGCTATTGCCTTCTTCCAATCATTCATACTCATTTCCATGGCAAGCTTTATGATGGACATCATCGTTGTTAATGGCTACATCCCGTCCTCTCAGTGAAAATGGTCTTCATGCTCTGTCACAACATCGGCTAATCAGCTGTCGGTTCTCGATCATGTCGGAATAGGACCCATTGATCCTTTTGCGTCTGTCACACGCCCCACAATCGCGAGTTTGAAGCTCGTCACAGTCATCCCTTCCCAGATCCTACTCGGAATACCACAGACAAGGTTTAGACTTTCCGGATCTTAGGAATGGCCGCCAATAATTCTAGCCTATACCACGAAGGTTCCAATCTTAGATTAGAAACCCAAGAGATACACATTCAAGCCATTGCTAGTAGAACAGATGTGGTTGTCAGGCACATGTTCATAGGTGAGAATGATGATGAGTATCACAAATCATCACATTCATCAAGTTGAAGAACGAATGAATATCTTGGAGAAGAAATAGACTTGAGTTGAATAGAAAAACAATAGTACTTTGTATTAATCCATGAAGAACAGCAAAGCTCCACACCTTCATCTATGGTGTGTAGAAACTCCACCATTGAAAATACATAAGAACAAATAGTGTAAGCATGGCCGTATGGCCAGCCTCAAAGGTCTAAGGACTAAACGTCCCAAGATGTGTAAAAATACAATAGTATAAGGTCCTATTTATAGAGAACTAGTAGCCTAGGGTTTACAGAAATCAGTAATTAATGCAAAAATCTTCTTCCGGGCCCACTTGGTGTGTGCTTGGGCTGAGCATTGAAGCTTCCATTTGTAGAGACTTTTCTTGGAGTTAAACGCCAGCTTTTGTGCCAGTTTGGGCGTTTAACTCCAGCTTTTGTGCCAGTTTTGGAGTTAAACGCCAGAATTCTTGAGCTGACTTGGAACGCCTGTTTGGGCTATCAAATCTCGAGTAAAGTATGGACTATTATATATTGCTAGAAAGCCCAAGTTGTCTACTTTCCAACGCAATTGAGAGCGTGCCAATTGGGCTTTTGTAGCTCCAAAAAATCCACTTTGAGTGCAGGAAGGTCAGAATCCAACAGCATCTGCAGTCCTTTTTCAGCCTCTGAATCAGATTTTTGCTCAGGTCCCTCAATTTCAGCCAGAAAATACCTGAAATCACAGAAAATACACAAACTCATAGTAAAGTCCATAAGAGTGATTTTTATTTAAAAACTAATAAAAATATAATAAAAACTAATTAAA